>NW_001820816.1:337294-345387 GCF_000146945.2 Sclerotinia sclerotiorum 1980 UF-70 | reverse complement strand
TCTATTCTCCATGCTCCACGCTCCTCCAATATTACCATTTACCTTTACTAGGAACAACATTCATCGATCGTCAAGCATCAATCAAATCAGCACAAATAATACGTACCTACTACTATCTACCCACACCCACAATTCGATCATTCTGGATCTTCCAATAACCATGGATAATTGACTAACACAACATATTCTGTTTTAGAAAACATTAGTAGTGATAACTGTTTTTAACAATTCTATTATTTTCATTACAGGTAAGTTAAAATGTGAATTTCTTTCAAATTCACCATCTATCTTTCCCTTTGACCCTTTGACGCTCCGTTCCGGCCTTCTGATTGAACGAGGCGAGGTATTTTTAGGGCGTTACTTTTTTAGTCACTAATCCTAATCTTACATTAGCGCACAATTCAGGTGAAGAGAGACTCCGAGACTTGTCAAAACAATTTGGGACATCAACAGCGCGCGTCGATAGGTAAGACCTTGCCTTTCATTCCTTTCATTCTTATCCTTTCTTATGTTATAAAGATGTCACGAGACATATTACAATTATTGATGCGCATATTGATTGAGAATTGTTGATGCTGTTGATCATAAGTTGATGAAGCAATCGTTTTCCCCCTTTGCTCCATTTGACCCATCAGCGCGTCGCGACATCATCGCGCCAGTTTCTATCTCTTATTTTTGCATCTCTACCCTCGCCCTAATGGATTTCAATGGATCCTAACCTAACTTTGATGATCGCTGACACTTGTGCGCATTCGCAGATGGGTTGCCACTACTATCATCCACAGACATGAGCTCCTGGATGAACGACGCTGCCGTCCAAAATCATAATGGCGCAGGCTTTAATCACATTAATGAATCGAATCCTGGAGGAAATATGATGGACCCATCGGGTTTTATGTCCACTTCATCATCCTTTGATCCCAATCAGTTCCAGAATCAACAATTACAACAAAGAATGCAAAATGGTGGAATGCGCAATGGATCGCCAGCTTTCAATAACCCTGTGTATCAGACCAATCCTGTGATTCCATCAAAGAGACCAAGGCCAAGGGAAGATAGTTTAGGTACATCACCGAGGCAAGCTTCTGGCATGTTACCAAACTCTCGCTCACACACTCCACAACAAGCTGCTTATCCCGGGTTTCAACCTAATAATGTCCTTCCACAACATGCGCCTCAACAGAATCCATATTCACATCTACAAAATGGTTCAAGCAATGCCAGTCCGTCTCCTATCATGGCTAACCAGCTACGTCCTGGCGGTGTACCACAACGAGTTTCTACAGCTTCTCCTCATCCATTCTCACCTTCACAATCCGACCATGGAAGCAGAGTCGATACACCACAAAGTAGTACATTCGCTCAGAACACTCCATATGCACCTGCATACAGTCAAAATTTTACTCCCCCACCTGGACGAACTTCGGCACCACCGCAAGGCGTGATGTCAACACCACAGATGCCACCTACAATGTCACAACCTCAAATGTATAATCAGCAGGTCCCACCACCGAACCATCAGTCGCAGCAGAAGACATCTTTGGATCAAACTAGGCAAATGTACCAGATGCGACTACAACAGTCACTCCAGCAGCAACAGCAACAGAGCAATTTACATGCTGCGCAACGACAAAACATGTCACCCAGTGTGAATCCATTATCTCAAGGGCAAATGATGCAAGCACCAAATGGCCAATTTACTGGCATGCGACCTCAGCAGCCTTCATTGGCCCAAAATCAAAACCAGAACAATTTCCTCAAAAGCTTGGCTACATTCATGCAGTCAAAAGGTCTTCCTTTAGAGACAAATCCGTTCGTGGGTGATCGACATATCAATATTTTTGTGTTGTATATGGCAGTTACCAAATACGGAGGCTACAGGAATGTCACAACACAAAATGCATGGGGACAAATTGCGCAAGCCATTCAAATACATCCTTTGAGATACCCAAATGTGCCTCCGCAACTTAAAGCTTTGTATGAGAGAAACCTCCTTGCGTTCGAGGAGGCTATCAACTCAAATATGCAACGGCAAAGAGCAGCCGCAATGAAACAGGGCGGCGGCATCGGGGTGCCCCAAATGTCGCCCACTAAACAAATGCCTCCAGCGAACTCTATGCAAGCGTCACACTATATGCAACAGCAAATGGCCCAGCAGCAACATCTTCAGCAACAACAAACTACTCCTATGAAGCAAATCACTCCTTTACATCATAGTCAACAACCTGTCATGAACGGTTTCTCAACACCACAAGCCCCACAGGTACATCCGCTAGGGTCTCAGAGCCATGCTCGAGATAGCCTGTCGAGGAGCGTTGAGGCTACGCCACCGCAAAACAATGGTGTCTACCCGATACCGTCTCCAGCCTCGGTGCCAAAATCTGGTAGTATATCGTTGGCATCACCTCATCCTAACATAGTACCGGCATTAGATGAGCAAATCCAAGATGAACTAATGAATGTTGTCCTCCCAGAGAAACTGAAGATCTTTTCGCGGGTTCCTGATGACAACGGCGGCTGCCTTGGTCTACCGACTCTTCGTGATACCGGAACTCAATTGTTGAAACTGAAGCCGGATTTTCCACCACTGACTGAGATTGGTACCATTGACGTCCATGCCTTAACCATGAGTCTCCAATCGGGACTGCATGCCGAAGTTCGTCTGGCTTTAGATACTCTGGCGCTTGTATCCTCGGAACAGCGCCTACCTATGGAGTTGAGGTATTGTGACGATCTAGTCGAGACACTTGTTGATTGCGCCGAGGAGCAAGTTGAATTATTGGCCGAGAACGCAGCAGAGGTGTCGGATATGATGCTCATAAATTCATACGAAGATGTTGTCCGCGCCTGCCAGGCTGAGAAGGAAAGCCTCCAAGATATTCCACCGTTTGGATCAGAAGAGTACCAGGTAGACCGAGCTGTCGAGAAGTTAATTTGCATAACCAGCATTATGCGAAACCTTTCATTTCATGAACCGAATCTTTTGTTCCTTGCAGAGGAGTTTGTTATCAAATTCTTCTGTGTGGTAATAAGATATCTAGGAACTCGAAATATGCTACTCAGGACGAATCAAAACACGCTAGAATTTATGAAAGATGGCGTTGTTTTATTATCAAATATCGCACATGAGATCAAGCTACCTGGTCGCGAACAGGCATTATGTTTACTGCATTTCATCTTAGCATTCGCCCCTTGCCCGCCTCCAAACACAATGGGATCTGATAAAATCACATTCTCGCAGTACGAGCCAACTATCCATTATTATATCTATCCGGCTATCGACAGTCTTGCTAAGCTTCTTGCGCGGGACGAACCAAACCGAACGCATTACAAAACGATTTTTGCCTCTGACGTGTCTTCCTCCCCACCTTTCGACCTTCTGACAAGGACATTCGCCCTGTCTATTTCGGTGATACCTGACCAGCAGAAGGATCCTAAACGGGGAACGTTCCTACCTTTGGTGGAAGCACGAAAACCAATGTTGATGCAAGGCATACTGGCCGCAGAACTGCTCGCAAATCTTGCACCAGGGTATGACAGTGGCATTGCGAAAGCCTGGTTGACTTCAGAGGATGGCTTTGCAAAGAATCTTTCGCACCTTGTATTAACATTATGCCACGAAGCTCCACAGGGTCCTTCGCACGGTAGAGTTTCTGCCGTACCCAAAACGACTGAGGAAGAGGCAATGTTACATATCATTCTTGGTGGCATTGGAATATTACGTCGACTGGCTGAGAAGTCACGAGACCCTGAAGACCCGACCTCTATGATACCCATACCTGGAATGCCAACGACGGAACGAATAATAAAACTACATGAACGCAAGCAGCCTAGGCTGAAGGAGGCATTGCGACAATTGTGCACTTTTACAAGTCTTGGCTAATGAGCGATTGGGTTTTCATAAATGTACTAAGGTTCATAGACGCATGAATCAATAGCGTATGGAGTCGGCGTTTGTAATTTGATATATCTGCCTACTCAGCGTGGCATTTGCTTGACGTGTGTGATTCTTGTGGTATGGTTGGTATTTGTTTTTTTGTGTACAAGGGATGATGTTTCTCTTGAAAAGCAAGAGTGTATTGTACATATAGGCATGATTCTGTAGAATGATAGTCAAAGCAAAACATTGCTTTGGAAACACAACGAAACCAGCATGAATTCTTAGTCGTCCACATAATGTGTTGCAAGTATTCCATTAAAAGTGTCGCTCCTTCAGGAATCGCTTCACTTCCGATGTGCAAGACCCCTGTGATGTAGTTAGATTACTGATGGAATTAGACCCGTCAAAGGCTGTTCTGCATACGTACCTTGATTATGATTTGCTTCGTCAATTGGTTAACGCGGACCTCCTTATTGAAGAGTGCCTCTTCTAATTGCTCCTTCAACTTCATAATATCTCCCTCTATCTTTCTAATTATTGTCTGCTTTAAGTTACCACCTGCTTTGACACGTGCATATACTGGCAGGTGTTTCGAAGGTGTTCGAGCTACATGGTACAGTTGATTTGGGGCTTCCGCAGATGTAATTTGTGGAGTAGGCGTTGAGGTTGAGGTCGAGGTTGAACTGGAGGAGGTGGAGGTGAAGTTTGTAGATAGCCTAGCGACACCGAGGAAATATCGTAAGTGGTTGATCTGGGCAGACCCATTGGTCTAAGGAACTGGAGTGACATCGTAGAGGATATGTGGTTGTAAAAATTATTTGATTTCTCAATCAACTTCAAAACTTCATACGGAATCGCGAACTTTCTCTCAGACCAAAAAGACGCTAATGATTTAAGCTACCCTCCACTAGCGCGAAATTTTGTAGGCGGGCGCACACAATCCAGCAAATTCCGACATCTTTATCCAGCGAAAGTGTGAACCCCACCACTATTTCCAACTCACGACAGCACAATAGGATCGCAATCATGGCGGACAACACTCCCACGACTGCGAATGACTTTCTTAACGGTGCTGCTCAAGTAGCCAAAAGCCCCGAAGAAATTGCCAAAGAGAACGATCTACTTCCTAAACTCATTACCCACCTCGACAGACATTTAATCTTCCCTTTGCTACAGTTTGTTGCAGATCAAGATGAGGAGCCATCGCCAGAAATCACAAAGGCAAAATTTGAGTTGTTGAAGAAGACCAACATGACGGATTATGTAGCAAGTTTATATTGCGAAATCGAAGGGGTTGAGGAACCACCAAAGGAATACGCGACCAAGAGACAAGAAATTCTTCAACGATTAGAAATTTTCGGACAAGAGAGTGAGAAGATCACCGATTTGTTAGGCCGAGAGGATGTCGTTACTGGACTGAGAAGCGATAAGGTTGCTAACTTGGAGTTCTTGAAGAAGGAGCATGATGTACGTGTTTGGAATTTTGTTCAACTGAAAATTCAATCTAACCATGAAATAGGTCACGATTGATATGGTTAACGTCTTATATGACTTCGGAAACTTCCAATACAGTTGTGGAAATTACGGAGCAGCTGCCGAACTCCTTTACCAATTCAGAGTTCTCTCTACCGATGACGATAAAGTTACTGCAGCAACATGGGGTAAATTGGCTTGTGAGATCTTGACTGGAAACTGGGAGTCCGCTATGGAGGAAGTCCAAAAGGTCAAGGAATTGATCGAGACCAAGCTCTTCAACAAACCTGTCGCACAACTTAACCACCGAACCTGGCTCATTCACTGGGCTTTGTTCCCATTCTTCAACCACGAACCCGCTCGTGATGTTATCTGCGACCTTTTCTTCTCCCCAGCATTCATCAACACCATCCAAACCGCCTGCCCATGGATCCTTAGATATTTGACTGCTGCAGTCATTACCAACCGCAACCGTACACGCAACACTGGTCAATATCAAAAGCAACTTAAAGATATTATCCGTATTGTCAAGCAAGAAAACTACGAATACTCGGACCCAGTTACCGATTTTATCAAGGCTTTATACCTTGACTTTGATTTCGAAGAAGCCCAAAAGAAGCTCTCTGAAGCCGAAGAAGTTCTCCGTTCCGATTTCTTCCTTGTTGCAGCCTCTGAAAACTTTGTTGAGGCCGCAAGACATTTGATTAGTGAGAGCTACTGCAAGATTCATCAAAGAATTGATATCAAGGATTTGAGTGCAAGATTGGGCTTGAACCAAGATGAGGGTGAAAAATGGATCGTCAACCTTATCAGAGATACTAGAGTTGACGCCAAGATTGATTATAAGGAAGGAACAGTTGTCATGAACCACCCACCAAGCAGCGTATACCAACAAGTAATTGAGAGGACAAAGGGAGGATTTTTCAGAACACAAGTTCTGAGTGCGGCTGTTGCGAAGTAAGGAGAATCTACTCTCACTCCAAGGGATTAGGGGGAAGTTAAGAACGTGGAAGCTGTTATCTGGGTCTCTGATAATGGGTTAGATGGGATCACGCATACTGAACGATGTATATGGTCGGTCTGCTACGATCTGGTCTGGTCTGCATGGCTGTAGGCTGGCTGGCGTTTGGATTGGGGAAAATAAATAGCAAAAATGGATGAGAATGAAATGACATAGTAGAATGATTGATTCAGTTTCAATTTTAGCTGTGCCCGATTGTCAACAGAATGATATTTGGATGGTGACCATGAGGCAAGACCCAGGTACATAGCAGATACTGAGGATAAGAGAAGATAAATATATTTAGAGCGAATGACTCCTTCATTTCGTTGCTTGTATGCACATATGAAGTTTCTGGATCCTTTTTTTGCGGGGTGAACTAACTACTGCTGGATTCCATTTGCATTTCTCTTTTCTCTTTGCATATTAAATCTATATATTCGATTATTCTAACAAGTGGACTAGCTGTCGCATAGAGGTATAAATCATGAGGTAGTCCTTATGCTTCCATTTCCTTCTAAAGATCTTCACAATGGGATTTTTCTTGAGCATGGCTTTAAGTTTCGAGTTATGGCGGATGGATGAATGAATACATTGATAATGTAGGCATCACGAAGCGGCCAAAGTCAAGCGCATGCATAACAAAACCATGCTAGCGAATTATCGTACCAAATACTCCTATGAAAAGAAGACACAAATAGAACAAAGCCCTTCGATTCTTTCATTTATTTCGGTCGCATTGTGTGATGATAATGGAGTAGATGGTTCTTTGATTTTCGAACAAGGGATATTGAAGCACAATGGGGTTGTGAGAACAATGCTCTTCTTTACTTATAATGGGGCTCCCCGCGGGACATTTTCTTCTTCTTATTCTTCTGATGAAAATATAGCTTCTCTGGAATACGAACTTGATTTACTGTTTTACTGTTTATTTTTGCTTATCTAGGTACTATCGCATACTACATACATACTTCACACACTGCATCCATCCATCACACTATCTACCGAACACGATTTACATTTGTACATACGAACTACACACATACACATACACAAAGCGCAAAACGAATCAACCAACCAATCCTCATCCAATATGCCAAAACACACACCCCGTCTTCCAGGTCAACCTCTTCAAGAACGTCCATGGGCAGAACCACATATTCCGGAAATGCTAAGTAGAACATTATTCCGTGAACCAACTCTAGCTCGTAGACAACGACAGGCTCAGGTACAAGCACAGGCACAGGCACAGGCGCAAAGACCACAAGTAAGTATACAAACAATCAAAGAAACATACCCGCTTGTCCATCCCCCTACCCCCATCTACAGCGTATCACCAGAGTCAGAACTGCGACTCCAGGGTATAGTATCCCCTGTATCCCCCTTGACTCCCCAGACCCAAGTCCAATCTCAAGGTAACATCGAAGGTAACACTCAACACCCATCTCTAGAAATAATCCTCGAACCCGCAACTCCCTCCTCCGAACTCCAACCTATGGCCCACTGGTACTTCCACGACCAAGCCGCAAACCATTATCCGGAAAAACATGTTTCGATTAGTACGTCTTCGGCTTATACTACGTTGCAGCTTTCGCCTCGTGCGACGGAGGTTTTTGCTGGAGAGGAGCAGGGATTGGGAATGGGAAAGGGTGTTTGGGGAGCGGGGAGGAGTGTGATGGGGAGCGGGGAGGAGTGTGAGGAGGAGTGTTAAGAGGGTTGGGGTTTGGTTGAGGGAAAGGG
>NW_001820816.1:247093-336848 GCF_000146945.2 Sclerotinia sclerotiorum 1980 UF-70 | reverse complement strand
AATTTCTTTTTTTTTGGTTTTTTTAACAATTTATTCATAGATCGTTTAGAATTAATATAGTACATTTCATGATATTTTTTATTGTTTATAAATGTGACCAAAAGGGTGTTTATAGACCAGCAATTGTATTTAACTTAGAATCTACAGGTGAAGAGCACCTGTAGATGGGGATAGCTACTCTATATATACACAAATGAATGGCATAGCCGCAATGGCTAGGCAAAAAGAAGTCATATTTATTCCTCCAATGATCTTACTTTACCGATAACCATTGATACCTAGTACTTGTCCGGATCTGATCCTCAGGTCACCTAAATCGCATACTAATCTCGAGTAATCGTATCATGTGTGGACATGGTTAATGTACCTGAGGTTTCTTATATAATAAAGGTGGGAGGAAAGCAGGGATTTCCGTCACAATAAATAGAGATTTATTTTTCAACAAAAATAATATTATAAATCAATCAATATATTAGATATATAAAATTATAAAATACCTAATATAAATAATAAACATTTTAATACAGAGCAATCTAGTCTTCAAGATTGATTACTTGGTTGGTTGATCGGTGGTTGATTGGATTAGACTATTCAGATGTAGACTATTCAGATGTAGACTATTCAGATGTAGACTATTCAGATGTAGACTATTCAGATGTAGACTATTCAGATGTAGACTATTCAGATGTATCTACTATCTAATTGCACAAGGCGAGGTGTGATTTTTGTAATATTTGCATCAGAGTGGAAGCCTGGGGATGTGGTTTATTTTGCTTTGAGGGTTAGGTTTTGTGGGGACGGAGGGTAGAGATAGAGGGTAGTGGTGGAGGGCGAAGATATAGGGCAGAGATATATGGGACGAAGAGATAGGGCAAAGACACAGGGCAAACACAGGGCGTTCTCACCTTGGAGTTTCCTATGCATATTTCATATTAACAGTATATAATGCTCACGGTCCCCGGTTGTCAAATTTTTAAATACTACACAAGCTCTATATCACAAGAAGTTCGAATAAAGGTACATCCAATTATTTTATAGCTTCCCGTTCTAATGCTAACTTGATTAGGATAAGATTCTACCACTATCATTACCGGCATCATTACCAGCAGTAGAAGCGAAATAACCGAGACAAATCATTAACCTTGAAGAAGTGTACGTCCTTGGTACATTCTTCCTAACCCTAGTGTCAACTAACACTTCTAGATTCATGTGCCATATCGAGATTTGGGAGTGCACCTGCGGGCACGACGTTATAACTAGAAACGGCTGGAAATCTTGCCATAACAGTGCCTGCCTTAGAAAGGGGAAAGATACTGTTAGAGGCTATTCCGGTTCCTGCAACGAGTGTCAAGTTCAATCTTGATGCGGATTTCGGGAAGTGAAAAAGGCTGTCGATAGCTGATTATGTTATCCATTGAGGAAGGGGGATAGCGCGGAGTGATGGCATCTCGATAGGTCTGTTCGGACTGATGGTGGAGGATAGAACTATGACCCGCAGGCCAGATGATAGTATTGTTGCTTTGCAAAACTTATTTAGCCGCTCTTCAAATACATCCGCAGCCCGCAATATCAACGCGATTATTTTCCCACATTAGTTTCCCTCTTGGAATCTATTCAATTATTAGCCTTTGTCATAGCAGATAAAGAAGATGAGATAGTATCACTAACCCATATCCACATTCTGGACATGTGTAAATAATTGTTGAACCTTCATCAGCACCTCTCATCTGCACATTACGGAAAGTCATTTCCTCCGCCGGACAGTCTATATTTGGATTTTCACAGCTACGTTTGACTCTTTCGGTAGACTTTCGATCATCGGCAGATACTTGTTGAACATTTGAACGTTTTGTGCGAAGGAGGGAAGGAAAGTTATCGGATCTGGCCACGGATATAGCTGATTGTCCTTCGCTCACCATTGAATCTACCACATTGTTAGCTTTTGTGTATAGCGGAAGACGAAAGTATTATATACTTAGGACGGAATCTCCACAACAATCACATCTCACAAATTTGTCTAAGGACACATCTAGGAGATTGCCACAGGCGTCACAAAATTGCATAACCATTGTGGCGGTTTGATGATATGTTGTAAAAAGTGAAGGTATTGAAGAATTGCGAATATATTTTTTTGGCCGCGGCTTCATGCGGCATTAAGTTAATCCGCTTGATGCTGCCCCACTCACTGTTCCTCGCATGAAATTTTATGCACCCCTCGAATGTCTGTGCAAATGCAAATTCAGAAAGCTAAATTTCGATCTCGGGATAACATCAATATATGTGCATAGCATAGATTAGTGGGGTAGTGTGTCATCTTACAGTTTATAGTCATATATGATACTTGTGTTCCCTATGGTATTGAGTATGAATATTGAAGGGAAAGAGGCGAGGAAATTCAAAACCTTAGATTATTCACTTGAAATCACCAGGCGCGATTCCTTGAGATAAAATGCTTAATGAAATCATGCAAACATATATACTCAACACGAGATAAACGCATTATAGCCCCGTTATATTGCGTTAATATATTGCTCTGAAATTATCATAGTGAGCAATGGCGAGCAAAATATATATGCTACACAAGTATATGAACATTAAAACTACAACTATTAATATTATTCAAGAACATTAATACACCCATATGTGCATCCCACTATTCATACAACGCTTTTTGCCACCAATCACATCTGTTATTTGCAGTGGTATCAGTCTGCACACTTCCCAGACCAGTAGTTCCAAGAATTACTGTCGTCGAGTTACTTTGGTACTCTGGGAAGAAAGGCACCTCTTTTCCATTAGGATTGCCTGTCGCGGCGAAATTCATGATGTACCTTTGTAAAACGGCTGCTACAGTAGCATTTACAGGCATTCCATCATCAGAAGTTGTGGTGTCGCCATTGAAGAAGGTATAAGCAATATCTTCACCGTGAAGTCCTGGTGGAACGGTGAAGAAGTAAGAGTGAGTTTCGTTAAGGAACGCGGTATTGAGGAAGCGAGTGTTGCATGTGAAAGCAAATTCAGCTGTAATCAGAGATGCCCGTTCCAAAATATTTTTGTACGGATAGGAACCATTATAGACTGGAGGGTATAAGGTCCCAGTGATGTAGGCAAGGGTAGAATTAGATATGGTGGGTAGAGCTGTGACAAGATCATTGATGATGTCTGCTTCTGTGGAGAAGAAAGGAGATGTGAAGAATGCACCTTCATCAGAATTGTGTCCGGTCATGACCTTGACGTTTGTATCGAATTTGCCTTCAAGAAGAAGTTTGGCTGATAGTTCAGGTACAAATGTGCCGTCAACTGCAGGCCCGAACGTAAAAGTACCATAAGCAGCTGTTCGTGCAATAACGATAGTATTAAGTCCGGCCAGAGTAGTGAAGTCAAGGCTTCTCAAATCCGATACTGAGGTGATGTTGGGGCCAATGAGTTCCTGTGCTTGTGTGATGACATTTTGAAATGTCCCCTCTGATTGAACAGAAGAATAGACGGGAGGAAAGCCAGGACTCTGTAAAATAGCCTGGGAGAAAGGTGCACTGCCGTTGCTACCACCATATGCTGTAATCTGATGCATGATCGACCCAGCTCCGGCAGATTCGCCAATGACCGTTACTCGGTCTGAATCTCCACCAAAGAGGTAGATATACTTTTGTACCCTGGATTTGTATAAAGTCAACAAACTTGTAGCCAGACTCGGCAAGAAGAGTGAAAGAGGCTTACCATTCTAAAGCCAGTCTCTGATCAAGAAGAGCTGCATTTGCCGCTCCACTTTCTTGAAATGTGGGACCAGACAGCCATCCCTAGATATAATCAGTTACTTTCCTCGAAATAGTTCAGGGTGAACTTACAAAGAGGCCAAGTCTATAGTTGAGGGCAACGTAAATCACACCTTCATCTCCATTCTCTTGGCTTCTCGAAATCAAGGTGGCGGGGTTTCCCGAACCAAATTTCGATCCAGCAACGTAGCCACCTCCGTATATCCAGACCACAACCGGCGCTGTGCTTTCACCGCAAGAGTCGTAGATGGACTTTGGTACAATGACATCAAGGAACAAGCAGTCCTCCGAAGTCAATGGTGCTGGTGCGGGAAGTCCTGAGATAGTGAGATTCTTTTCCACTGCTTCTACTTCTGCCTCGACAAACTCCAAAACAGTTGCGTTAGCACCGCCGAAGTAGTACGAAGCAACCTCTTCCCAATATGGTGTTGCTTGGGCACAAATGGCTCCTTGCTGGCCGTCGTTAATGGTACGATTCACTTCAGGTTCTATTGGAGCTGCAAATCGGAGATTTCCTATGGGAGGAGCGGCATATCGAATGTTTGAGAAATTGTAGTACTGTCCTGTCTCCTGTGATTTTTTTAGCACTCAACCCGGAACTTGATTGACAGATGTTTGCATACATTTATCGTAGCCCGATGAAGAGCATACTCAAGATCAACGACGGGCAAGGACGCGTTGGTGGGCAAAGCATAGGCTACTCGAGTCACAAATGCAACAATTGCAATGGCCTTGATCGCAATCATTTTGATATTTTGAGAAAGGAAGCAATTTACAACGGAGCAAAAGGCATGAAAAAAAAAGTATGGAAAAGGGAGTTTAGTTCATATATGACATGGTTAAGTAAGCGTGCAACAGTGCATCTGCTTTTCTTACCTCGGTGGCTTAAGGTTATCCCACATAACACTTGCTTTGGCGCCCAAAAATGTATCTTGTCCTGCACAAATTGCTGACGTTTGTCAACAACGCAGCTCGATCGATATTCGGAAATGAGTAGCTTGTCTGTGCACTAGCAACGGCGGTCAAACTAGATTCTAGCATTCTACTGCATGGAATGAAAGGACGGGACGAGATCTGATTGCCATGGTACTCTCCACAGCCACTAGAAAGAGGGGGGGGGTTCTCCTAACCACTCATATTCAAGAATCCGTCGGTGAACCAACCCTTTAGAGGAGGTGAATTCATTTACAAGGATTTCGAGACACTAGTCCAGGGACAATGCCTTAATATAGCCGATATTTGATGTATAACGCCATGTACGGAATATGGTTTTCTTCAACGCCGAAAACCTGGATATTCGTAGTTAAGGCCGCTGAAAGTGTTTTCCGCTTCCGACCTTCCCTTTCGGATGAAAAAGTGTGGATGTTTTGGCCCATGCGTAGAATACGAACATTCTCGGAAATAGCGGCATGCAAAACATGTTGAAGTTGTGAACTTCACATCAAGCTTGCTATTGCTTGCCATACTCTGTTCTTGTCCCAAGGCTTAGAATGAATTTATTTTCACCCGTGGTGATCTTTTTCAGAGCGATGGCTATTTGAAGGCTATTTGATAAGAGTACCTACCGAGGTAGGTAAATGGTACGGTATGGGTCGACTACACCTCCCGTAGTTTGATCAGCCTTACGCTCGAGCCACACAACCTTCATT
Source organism: Sclerotinia sclerotiorum 1980 UF-70 (assembly GCF_000146945.2). NCBI lineage: Eukaryota > Fungi > Ascomycota > Leotiomycetes > Helotiales > Sclerotiniaceae > Sclerotinia > Sclerotinia sclerotiorum. The sequence goes on along the minus strand of NW_001820816.1, from coordinate 331,426 downwards.
CCCCATTTCCAAATCCCATGATACCAGCTATCAAGAATCATTACACAACTCACCTATGTAAAGTTTGAACCTCGCAGATCATGTCCACAATCGCCCAGCCTCGAGAAAGCTCCGTGAATGGCCGTCGTGTGCCTTTACTCACAACACCTACTTCCTCAACACGACCGAGTTTAGACCATTCCCGTTCCACTGAACCGTCTCCCAATCGAGGACCTTCAATTGCGATACCACGGCGTAATCGTGCCGCTCTACGAGAATATTATAACCTCAAAAAAGGGCAAGAAGCGCCTACTGACGATGCCGCATCTGAAGCTTCCTCGGTACACTTCGATAGTGAAGTGCAAGAAAGCGAAATGGACAAGGATGGATTTGACGGCAAGAAATACGTGAAAGAGGTTCTGGAAAAGCAAACACTGGGCGAGCTGCTGCGGACTTATAATGGAGTTTTGACTGATATAAGGGCTCTCGATGCGGAGAAGAAGGCACTGGTTTATGATAATTACAGCAAGTTGATCACGGCAACAGAGACAATCAGAAAGATGAGGACGAACATGGACCCGTTGAATCCAATGGCTAGTACGCTGGACCCGGCAATTGCGAGTATCTATGAGAGGGCTGAGAAGATTAAGGGTGAGTTGAAGGAAGGTCTCACGGAATCACAGAGAAAACTTATGGAGATGGGCGCAGAGGAAAGAGCAGCATTTCAGAAGAAAAAGAACATGAAGAAGCTTGTGTTGCGCGTTTTGGAAACACCCGAGAAGTTGAGAACTTTCATAGCAGAGGGTAATGAAGAGGAAGCCAAATCAGAATGGGAGAAAACTTTGACTCTGTTAAGAAGTTGGAAAGAGAGGGGTGTTGGGGGGGATGATGTGCAAGCATGTATAGAAGATGGAGAGGCAGCTTTGAGGGGCGAGCCTCCAAATGAGAAGAGTTGGGTTAACATAAAGGGCAAAGGAACATCATGACGCGACGACACCAACATCTGAATCACTTATCACACCTGGAAGCTCGAGCGAATCATTATTCGTGTAACCTGGTAGGGTCACCGGGTTACCACTATTCTACCAATCCACCTCATCCTTGTGGATGATATCAAAGGGATCCCTATCGACCTCGCTAACTGCAATTTCCGCTTTGCCCTCCAGTGCCTCTGTCAAAGCAGTCTGCATTCGGTCCTTCAAAAAGGCTCTTTCGGTGTTGCTGTGGAATGCAGTAACAACACATTTGCCTTGCTCGACGGCCGCCAAGGCTTCATGATGGCTCAATTCGCCAGTGAACAACAAGTCAACGTCCAAGCCATTAAGCATGGACCCCCCGGATCCGGCACAAATTCCAATGGAAGAAATCTCAATAGAAGATTTTTGTCCTCTTGGTATGGATTGTGGAACTGCTATGGAAAGTCCGGAGAGCCGGTCTCCAATTTGGAGTGAGGATTGCATCCGTGCAACAAGGTCTCCTAGCTTTTGAGGTTGCTTGAATCGGACGATTCGGCCATATCCGGCGCCTTCGAACCCACTGGGTATATCCTTGACGGGGTTAATAATTAAGCGTTGGTGGTCGATTGACTTGGTACCAATGCTATTGCATATCAGTGTCTCATAATCATGAGTAAAATGAGCACGAAAAAGGAACATACGATGGATTCTTTCCTAAGGGTCGATTGGTGACTATATCGGCGAGCCAATCATTGAGGCCTTCTGGTGCAGCATCCACAGCCGTATGAGGACTGTAAACACTGATTCCTTCTTGGGCAAGTCGAAGGAGAGAACTTTGTTGGGAGTTGGCGAGGGTGACTGCTTTCAAAGGACGGAAGATGATAGGATCTTAATATTAATTAGACAAATGATATTAACCTTTGCTCTATATTTATGCCAAGTCTACTTACGATATGTGACAATGACTGAATCTTTCCTACGGATAGCTTCATCTGCAACCCCTTTGGTGAGGTCAACAGTCAGAAGAACTGAATCCTTAAGATGATTTTCACGATGTGGTGCCTCCAACAAAACTTGAGGATTGTCAGTGAGGAACACACCCTAGAGTTTCACGAAGTAACCTACGCCCTGTGTTATCAAAACCACTGTCCGCGAGTTTCTCTGGGTATCTGCAATGTACCATGAGCACTGGGCTTTCCTTTGGGAATATTGATTCATTATAACCTACAACTTTCTCATAGCCGACACAACAGCCTGAGTGAATGGCGAAGAAGTTGTAGACATGGTTCTTTTTGATCTTACGATGTTCTTAGAAACTATCCTTGAGAACATCACATTCAATATCGAATTCGTGTTGTTTTATTAGTAGCCCACACGTTGATGACTTTCTTCAATATTTCAAGGCATACTAAAGCGGCGACATTTTTGCATCATCACAATCACAATCCCCGATTTCGCATGACATGAGAAAAAGTTACAATCTACACCATTATTTTACATATATCTGATTATTACCACGGAAATAATGTCAGAACCATCCGGCGTATCTGCCGAAGGTCTCAAGGTCAAAATCACAGATTTACTAAATGCAAGCTATGTTGAGATCGAAGACATGTCAGGTACGAATATTTTCTCCTGCCCCGCAATGCCCCCGCCATACTGAATGATTCGGGTCTACAGGTGGTTGCGGCCAGGCGTTTTCCGCAGTGATTGTTTCGCCACAATTCGAGAAGAAGACTACTTTGGCAAGGCATAGACTGGTAAATGGAGCTTTGAAGACGGAGATTGCGGCCATTCATGCCTGGACTCCGAAGTGCTACACGCCAGAACAATGGCAGAAGCAGAAGGAGGATGGTAAGGAAGCGGTTGCGCCAGGAAAGAATACTACTGGCGAGGTTGTCGATGGGACAAGTGCCTGAAGGACGAAACGGGTCGGAGTTCTGGCACAGAATATACATACACTATGACGTCCGGGGTGGTGGGAGTAAATGGATAGGGAGGAATGAGTCCCTAGGTAACATTGGAGGGACATAGGTGGTATACCAAGGATTTATTGAGATGACATAAACTCATATGTGATTGAGCCTTGTGTAGGAGGTCATATAATGACATGTTGTCTAGGTATTGGGAGTGGTAGAGCAACATGAAGCATTGTGTGCTGAACCACTGCGCTGGTTTACCTAAATCCGGACCTTGTGGATATCGAGGACAGTGTCTTCCAATGCATGTGTGTTGGACTGGTACGATACTGAGTCTTTCGGTCATACCCTGATAAGCTCTCGTATGCTCATTCACACGAGGCCAAGCCATAATGTTCAAGCCTTCAAACAAGTCAAACAATGACAAGCTTCGTGCAGCAAATTGTTTCTAGTCCCTTTCCCGTTCCCAGGCTAGAGCATCCTATTGCCAGTAATCATGTCTGAATCTTGCTGACACGTTGTGCAATAACACTGAATACTGCAATAGATGATATGAATAAAACTATGTTGTAGAACTATAATCTAGTAAGTCAGGAACCCTAAAGATTCGATCATAGAAGAAACCTACAGCATTCCTCGAATACGTGCTCTCTTCAGCATCCGTTCTGGCTTCTACAAAAAGTCTGCGTAAGTTGGGTAAGTTTGCCTTGGAGAAAACCATCATTAGTTCGCAATTCAATAAAAATAGGAGGAATTAATGTTACCATATTAAATCCGGACCTTCAAGGAATTCAGCAACAATTTGTTTCATATGACTTTACGCCGTATATGACAGGGGATTACAATCTGGAAGTACGATTGCCGGGTCCCCTGTTCTTTCAAGATCTAGCGAGTCCTCCACAAAGCGTACCAGGCTGAAGCTACCTATCCTATCAACAATCACCACTTTAACAGCAACCCCATACCTTCCAAGTCCTTTACAACATAATCTACGAATCTTACGATTCACCCTTTCTTTAAAGAGCATACCTGCCAATACATACCCTGAAAATCGCAAATCTACGATAATCAATCACTTCCACTAACCGTGGCCTCACTGTCAAACAACAACTTAGCCATAGGCGTATGAGGGGCACCCTCAAGGTCGCCATCTGTGTGAGCGATGGCGGTGAATAGGATCAAAGGGGCCTTCGCGCCACCCAAGAAGGGAGAAACATATGAGTTGAGAGCGGGTTTGGTATCTCAATATGCCTACGAGCGCAAAGAAGCAATTCAGAAGACCATCATGTCCATGACCTTGGGTAAAGATGTGTCTGCGCTGTTTCCAGATGTTTTAAAGAACATTGCTACATCAGATTTAGATCAGAAGAAGCTGGTATATCTGTATTTAATGTATGTTAAAATTGTGCATGAGGATTAGAAGAGAATCGTGTACTGATCTAATGTTTACTTTAGGAATTATGCCAAATCGCATCCAGACCTTTGTATTCTAGCGGTCAATACCTTCGTACAAGACTCCGAGGATCCAAATCCACTGGTACGAGCTCTTGCGATTCGGACAATGGGTTGTATTCGGGTCGATAAGATGGTAGATTATATGGAAGAACCACTACGGAAAACGTTAAGGGACGAATCGCCCTATGTACGAAAGACTGCGGCAATCTGTGTTGCGAAATTATTCGACCTTAATCCTACAATGTGTCTCGAGAACGGTTTCCTGGAAACTCTACAGGAATTGATTGGAGATCCCAATCCTATGGTGGTTGCCAATTCAGTGACGGCGCTCGTGGAAATTAATGAGACTGCACCGGAGACAAAGGCTTTACGGATCACATCTGTGACATTAAAGAAGATGCTCATGGCTTTGAATGAGTGTACTGAATGGGGAAGAGTCACAATTTTGTCCACTTTGGCAGATTATCAGGCTTTGGATGTTAGCGAGTCGGAACATATATGTGAAAGAGTTTCTCCTCAATTTCAACATGTCAACCCAAGTGTTGTCTTGGCTGCTGTTAAGGTTGTCTTCCTGCACATGAAGAATGTCAACGCGGACTTAGGGAAGCAGTATTTGAAAAAGATGGCTCCACCACTTGGTAGGTAAAATATTCTTGTTGATGAGGAATTGCGCTAATCATTTCCCAGTAACTCTTGTTGCTTCAGCCCCAGAAGTCCAATATGTTGCTTTGAGGAATATCGACCTTCTCTTGCAAGCGAAGCCAGACATTCTCAGCAAAGAACTGAGGGTCTTCTTCTGCAAATATAATGATCCCCCATATGTTAAACTTCAGAAATTGGAGATTATGGTACGGATAGCAAATGACAAGAATGTTGATCAATTGTTATCTGAGCTCAAAGAATACGCACTTGAAGTCGATATGGACTTCGTTCGAAGAGCTGTCAAGGCTATTGGTCAAGCAGCTATAAAAATTGAGAGCGCAAGCGAAAAGTGTGTCAACACATTACTCGATTTGATTGCTACAAAGGTCAACTACGTGGTTCAAGAGGCTATTGTGGTTATTAAAGATATTTTCAGAAAGTATCCAGGTTACGAAGGAATCATCCCGACCTTGTGCAAGTACATTGACGAATTAGATGAGCCAAATGCAAGAGGAGCTTTAATTTGGATTGTCGGCGAGTATGCTGAGAAGATCAGCAACGCAGATGAAATTCTTGCAGGATTTGTTGAAGGGTTCATGGAAGAATTTACCCAAACTCAACTTCAAATCCTGACAGCTGTCGTCAAGTTATTTTTGAAGAAACCGGACAACAATCAAGGTCTTGTTCAAAAGGTCTTGCAAGTATCAACGGCCGAAAATGATAACCCTGATATAAGAGATAGAGCTTATGTATATTGGCGTTTATTATCAGGTGATCTTTCAATAGCAAAGGTATTTATTACTTTTCCCTCCTAGGACCATCCATAATAACAATAATTCTAGGACATCATCCTTTCCGAAAAGCCACCCATCACTACAACCATGACATCTCTTCCACCAGCTCTCCTCGAACAACTTTTAGGTGAACTCAGCACGCTTGCTTCTGTCTACCATAAACCCCCTGAGACATTCGTTGGCCAAGGTCGTTACGGCGCTGACGCCATTCAACATGCCGCTATCCAGGAACAACGTCAAAATGCTGTCGAAAACCCAATTGCGGCGGCCGTTGCCGCAGCCGCAAATGGTACTACTGCTCAAAATAATGCTGAGAATCTCCTCGATATTGATTTTGATGGTGCGGCTCCAGCAAGTGCAGATGCGCCTCCAACTGCGGGCACAAGTGGATTGGAAGGATTAGCAGGCACGCCTCAAAGAGTAGATAGTCCAGCTGCGGGCGCAAGTGCAGGTGGTAATATGGCGGATATGATGGGTTTATTTGATGCTCCTATTCCTACTGCAGGCGGAATGGGTGGCATGGGTGGGATGGGAAATGATATGATGAATGGATTCGCAGGGTTGGATTTGAGTGGTTCTAGTCAACCACCTGGTGCACAGACACAGTTACAGCAGGGTGGTGGGAAAAAAACGACAGAGGATCTTTTGGGAATGTTTTAGGCTTGAAGATGATGTTAAGTCGGTGGGGAAAAGAGGACGCCGGAGCGGGAAGGGTTTGTGGTAGTCAAGGAAAGAGGATAGCGAAAATGAAATGTTTGATAAGACAGTCAGTGGTTAGAAGTTAGTAAAATCATTGATTGATTGATTGATTAAATTAACGTCTACACTGAGTCTATGACTATCTAAGACGGCTAGGGGCTTTGTAGGCTTCTAACAATAATAAATGGAGGGTGGCTGGCCTTATTCGACCGTAGCTAATACAGGTTGGGGAGATTGAAAGCCTCAATCTTCTAATGTTTGAATGGGGGAAGTGAAAACTAATACTAGGGAACCAAGCCCGCCTTACAGATACTCTCGTATTCAAGTAAGAGGAATAACAAATGAAATGTAATGAAATTTGACATTGGGGTGATTGACCAAATTGACCAAATTGGCCATAATTGATCAATTCAATCACAATCTTCCGGTCCACCCCCTTCTTCTCCGCCTTCTTCCTCTTCTTCTTCATGCATTCTATTGAGATGCCATGATCTGGTGGCTATTCTCGTCGCCTCGATAAATTCGAGGGTCTTGATGATAAAATCATTATATGTATGTATGTATTCAAAGTGACTCGAAGCATTTCAACATATCTACTCTGTAAATATAAGATTACTTGAACCCCATTGATAAAATTCATATATCTATTTATATATACTCATCAAATCCAATATAATAATAATATCTACTAATATATCATACCTATTTCTTCCCTAATTATATTCTCGAGTACTCGGGTAATTATTAACATCAAATAAATATACAGCTAAATCCCTACCCTTTCTTCATCAAATATAAAGAATACAAAGAATATAAAGAAAACTTAACAAATTTATTTATTAGCCTGGGTATTTCAATCAATGTGATTTGATTTGATTTGGTACGATTCAATTATCATCAATCAATGGGGTTGATATTGATATCGCCAGTCAATCAAGTATAAGCGAAAGCGAAAGCAAAGCAGATACAATACAAAGATATACGCCTACCCATCCAGCCAGCCATCCATCCTTTCCATTCCATCATCCTTCCTTCCATTCATTCGTGCATGCGTATATGCATGCATACATACATATATGCTATGTGTGGCATGCGTGAGAGATACTATCTATCCATCTATCTATTAAAGGAGAGTTGTGTCCATTCATCCATATTCATTCCTTGAGATACTTTATCTTATTCCTTTCCTTCTTCCTTCTTCACTCATGGTTCGCCCCTTGCACCAACCCCAAAATCTAATCATCAAACTCTCCCGGTTCCAATCTCCCATCTTCTCTCTGCTCACCCAAGTTAAACTGTTTGACACCATCTACCAACTCCTGAACTTTCCCAACAACACCCTTACTACTTGCTTTTTTCGCAGCATGTTCACTAATCCTCTGCAATTCACTGACGAAACTTTCACCCCACCATGAGCTCGTATATTTAAAGACGTATTTTTCCAACTTCTTGAAATTAATTTCTCTTTGTTCAGGAGACATCGTTACCGCATCATGGATTGCATCGGCAAGTTCTTCAGTATTCCATGGATTAACGATAAGAGCACCATTGAGAGATTGTGCTGCACCTGTGAATTCGGAAAGGATCATTACTCCGTGACGTTTGCGCTGTGTGGCGATGTATTCGTAAGAGACGAGATTCATGCCATCGCGAGTACTAGATACGAGACAAGCATCGGAGACGGCGTAGAGGGCGGTGAGTTCCTCAAAACTGACGGATTGATGAAGGAAATGAATGGGCATGAATTCGATGGTACCAAAACGACCGTTGATACGGCCAACCAATTCATTGACGACAGCGCGTAAGTTTTGATATTCTTCAACGTCTTGACGAGAGGGGACAGCGACTTGAACGAGAACTACTTTGCCAATCCATTCAGGGTGTTCCGTGAGGAAAACCTCAAGGGCGTGTAATTTTTGGGGAACACCCTTAATATAATCTAGTCTGTCGACTCCGACGATGAGTTTGACACCTTCAAATTTGCGCTCTAATTGAGCGATACGTTCTTCAACTGATTTCTTTTGAAGAGCTTCGATAAATTTCTCGGGATCGATACCAATAGGGAAAGCTGCTACTGTGACATATTTACCACGGAACTCGACACCATTGGGTGTTGTTTGTGTTTCCCTGTACATTGTTAGCGGAAGTTCATGCGGGGTAGCATTTGTACTGACAAAATTCTAGAGCAACTGCTAAGGAAATGTCTAGCATAATCGTATGTATGAAATCCGATCAAGTCGCAATGAAGGACGCTCAACAACAAAGATTCTCTAACCGGTAGGATTCTGTATATCTCACTGGAAGGGAAAGGTGTATGAAGGAAGAAGCCAATCTTGACATTCTTCTTGGTCGATCCGATTTCATCGCGTAACATTTCTGGGAGTAGCATAAGATGATAATCGTGAACCCAGATCAAATCACCATCTTGTACATCCTTAGCTATCGTTTGCGCAAATAACCTGTTAACCTCCTTGTATGCAACCCATGATGATTCGTCGAATGTAATCTCTCCTGGATGATAATGGAATAGAGGCCAAAGGATAGAATCTATGGACATTGTTAGTACCTGCAGATCAACGAGCTATAACTGGCAGAAAATACGTACTAGAAAACCCATTGTAATGTTTATCGGCCAATTCATCGTCGATAAAAACTGGGTGAGCACCATATTCATCCTTCAGTCTCTTAACCAAAGGTTTAGCCTCTGAATCTGGCACTTCCAAACCTGGCCAACCATACCACTGAAATGTGGTAGTCTTTGCCAGCCCACTCAAACCTGTTACCAAACCACCTGAAGACTGAGAGAAACTATATTGACCATCATCCGCCCGTTTAATGGTGATGGGTAATCTGTTGGATACTAAGAGTAATCTGCCAGAAGCCTTAGGCTCCTCGTCAACTAAAGAAGGCATGTTGAAGTTATCCGAAACGTTCAAAGTGCGGGTAACGGGACCGCTAGAACTGGGCTAGATGGAGTAGATTCGTTCTGAGGGCGAAATAGATCTTCTTTAGGGGAAGCTTTAAAGAAGAAGATAAAGCAAAGCTTTTGAAGCGATGAACGGGTGTTCCCGGTAAGGCTAAATAAGAATTGGATAAATGTCGAAAAGGTGTGAGTAGCTTTCTTCGTTGGCAGACTGTGTTTGGAGTGAATGTTTCCCAGGTTAAATAAACTTGGAACAGTGAACTAGCTTTAAAAAAGGGTAAAACGTCTTCAATAGCGATTACATGAACTTCAAAACATCTCAAGTTTCTGGGGGGTATCGGGAAGACAATAAATATATTTCAATCCGGCAATTTGGATTGGCCTTGCTTATAAAATTTTGAGATAGCTGAGCAAATACAAAGAGTTTGATATTTGGTTTTTGTTGCTATAAGTGATTTTCCCCGCCAACAGGAACATGGGTATTGGCAAGTTGAGCAAAAATTGATAGCAATTACCTCATCATCGGAAAGTTTCAGGAGGTTTTCCTCCACCCATGCCAGGGCTGAAGGAAATTGAGAAAATACTGCGGAGTAGACATTTTCAAAGTGGATCTATATATGAAGATATGAAGGTATACAGTATGCTTCAAATATTCAAGTACTAGAAGGTCATTAGAATATACATGGACAAAATATAATGAAGTTGAGTTGTTGATTTATGAGGGGGAAAGTATTTACTAGTACTCCGTAGGTGTCTAGGAATGATCATGTAGGACCTGAAGCTTATCCCGGTCACCGTATAAGGTTACTCTAACCCCGCAGTAACCTCAAGCTTCCCGTGTGGAAAGGCGACAAGACAAAATGATATAATCCATTGTACACAAAGAATACATAATGTCCGGCAATTTCTATAATTATTGCTAGCTTGGATTAAAGCTATGAATGAATAAAGATATATCATCGATGAGTTATCCTTTTAGTGATCGGAGATGTCCAACATCGTATATCAATCATCCTTAATTGGACTGAGTATTTGAAGAACGATAGTATAGGTTCAGGTCTTGATCATTAAACCTTCGATCTAGACTCAAAATATACTTCTGATATAGAAAACAATATACCTAAGGAGGGGTTTCCTGCATATTGCCGCCCAATACCCATATATTAAAGCTCGGATAAGGTCGGACGACGAAGCTTCATGAAAGTCTCCCAAAGATGTGCTCGTAACCAATGCTTTTCCCATGCCCAAAAGGCATTTTGGGAACATGCGGCTATTGTTGATTGTACCACCTACCGGCATAATATCCGCTTTTTCGTGAAAGAGTTCCAATAAATGCCGCAGGGTCGCAGTCAAAACAATAAAACTATGAGCAATTGCGATTTCGGTACCATTTGGTTGGTGCCTAGATATACTGCAACCTCATCGTGCTATCAATTATGAATGACAGATGGTGATAGGAACACGTTATCTAAAAGCCGCATTTATCTCTGCGGCACTTTTTCATCCCGATGATCCCCCGAACCCATAATGGCTACAAGAGTGGGCAAATAGGTGAATATATGTTCAGATGTTCGAGCAAAGTATCTCTCTCGAGCTGATGCTGATGAATGAGTGACTTACAAATTTGACTTACCTGGAAGAACGCATTCCAAATAAAATTTTGCCATGGATCTCAAACTTCGCCGAGCTACCGTAGATGACATCCCGCAACTTCATCCGCTCATCGATGCTTCGGTCCGAGGTCTTCAAATTGACCATTACTCGCCAGCTCAAATAGCCGGTGCTCTTAAATCGGTATACGGCGTTGACACCCAACTCATCAAGGATGGAAACTACTTCGTAGTGAGCTCTGGAGATCTGATCGTAGGAAGTGGAGGAATATCTTTTAGGTCCACGTTATATGGAGGAGATCAATTTGCGACACGAGATTCCAAGCTTTTGGATCCTGAAGTAGATGGCGCCAGAATTCGCGCATTTTTTGTTCATCCTGATTGGGCACGCAGAGGAATCGCTGGTATGATTATCCGGGCTTGTGAAAATGCTGCTGTAGAGGCGGGATTCAAGAAGGCGGAGATCGGCTCAACTTTGAGTGGAGTCGCTTTCTATGAGAAAATGGGATATGAGGCGTTGGGCAGATCCGATGCTCCTCTCGATGATGGATTGGTATTAGAGATTGTGAAAATGGGAAAGAGTTTGGTATGATCAGGCTCTTGGAACGGATGTGAATGGTAGACTGATGCCCCTCCTGGACATCTATCTTCTGCAGGGTGAATTTTTTATGGTAGGACCTGGAGAAGCGGGTTTTATGTGACGACACGAATGATTGTCCGAGAGCCAGTACATCGACTCGGGAGACAGGATCGAAGACGCTGTGGTGTGGAATCTCGATCCTGCTGCTGATATAGGCAGAATTAGCTTGACCATTGACCATGATGCAAACTCCGAGTTCATTCATCATCCCGTAGTAAATCTCTATCCAATCGTGATATCTCTAATCTGTGTCAAGGTAGGTAAGCTTATCATTTTCTTTTTGTGTTGGAGCTTTGAATTCGGAAGCATAGAACGCAGGTTCGTATCCGGATAAGTTCTGATCGACAAAAGGGTATTGTTATACAGCATCTACAGGCGTAACACCGTTGATCCTTATGTACAGATCGGCTCTAGGAGATATAGGGCGTGGCCGATATGTTCTAACTTACGAAGTGGGTAGTACCAACCCAGAAGGCGACTGCTGACTGGTACCAAGATACCTTAATAATATGTTGATCCCTCAATATCTGACATTGCCCCTTTGAACGGCAAATCAGTTTAGTGACAAATATAGACTTCCATGCAAAATATGACTTTTGAACTGTTTATTCTTCTTCATTAAAGACCCTTTCGGCAAAGAAAGTTCTCGAGGGCCGACCGTACATTAACGGTTTTCACATTCATCGATGAAGAATGCTTTGATTCCAATGCCCCGGATGTCGGATAAACTGAAGGGGGTAAAAGAGCTGAAAAAATGGGGGATGACACAGTCACACAACTAATAACTTTGAATGTTTCGAGACCAATCGAGAGTCGAAAAGATAAAACGTTTTCAATGCTTTGGCAATTTTAGAATCCTTTGAATCTGAGTTACATGAAAGTTTTTGATTTGCATCGATGTCGATGTCGATGGCAATATCGATGGCAATATATTCTCCAGCTTTCGAGATGAGAGTCTGATGACTATGGGTAGAAACTCAGTTGATCATTCATAAAGCCGGAGAGCCTGGAACTGAACATTAGGTGTCTCACTAGGATCCAGAATCCAGATGCCTTTAAGATCAGCTGCCTCTAACACCGTACCTACTCTATTTAATGTCTTTAAACCAGCGTGTACATATCCGTTTGCACTTTGAAAAGGGCTGGATGACTCGTGGCTTGATGGGAAAATGCTTCTTAGCTGCTTCTAATGTTCTCTAAGCTTTACCTTCCTCGTAGTAATACAGAAACAGATGGATCGAAAAAGACCCCTGGTTCATCGGAATCGAAAGTCGTAGAATGAAAAGCCAGCCAGTCCTTTCTGAGAGGTGAGGACTACGGAGCCTCGGAGGTTACCTATTTGGTATAGTATTTTTGATTTTATTGTTACAAGTACATCGATAGATATCTTCAAGTAGGTAAGTAGGTAGATAGGTACTCTACGTATGATCATCGAGTCAAATCTCATCAAGTCTTATAGATCTAGTAGTGAAAAGAAAGATACTCGATACTCAGTACACCTAGTACTCTACAGAGTAGAATCTATCCCTCTGTACTTTTCATATTTCCAATCATATTTCGTATCGAGTCCTGACCCTCGAATCTTGGCATGCATCATTTCTATTGGTTGAATCGTGATCTCAGGGTATTTGTGGATATTACTAATCCCCTGCTGGCCAATCACATTGATCGCATGCCACTGATCAAAGATCACCCTTCAAATTTCAGATCGCTACAACCTTACGGAATTTCCAGAGATGCTCGACAGATCGTAACTTACTACAGCATCAGTGCAGTGAGAAAATCAAAACATGAGGCCATTTCCAATTGTCAATAATAACATGGTCGGTATGAGGAAGGATGGATAACATCCATTATTTCTTTCATTTTAGACAATCGGAAGAAAAAAAAATGAAAATCGTCAAATCTCAACGGTAATAAGTATCTTTTCCAAATCCACACAAATTGCGCATACATATGCAATACATCTTCACATAACGAATTACACCTTTTCTATTCTATTCAATCCAGTATCAAACAAGTCCCTTTTTCTAAGTAGTAAAATACCAAGACTATTGAAGTCTTCAATATTACCCATCATTCGAACCTGCGAATAACTATACACATATATACATACATACATATATCTATACCTACGCAAAGAAGCACTCAGCGCAGAGGTCAACTCCACTTAACATCCAGCTCGTCTGGTGGAGGATAAGAACATCGTACTTGGATACTCGCACATAATACCTTCAACCATAGGCCGTGTGTGGTATTATCAGCGGCCGGTTGCAATGGGTTCTTTGAAATAATACTACCTCAAGTAATTCATATTGTCTCGTCGACTATGACTTTGGAGTCTGGTTCGCCTGTAGTTACGACTGGTTCTCATCCTAGAAGACCTCCCGCGCACCTCTCCGTATCCTTGAAGCACGATGTCCCTTCTGTTGAAGACGAAAAGCCAGCGCCATGTGTTGCTCTAGCGAAGTTGGACACCGCAGACCAAGATGGTACTTCCACCTCACCTCTGATGAAACAAACATCCGACGATTCAGAGGATACGGTCGGTACGAATGTGAATGAATGGTTTGATCGCTCGAACACACGTCCTGTCATTGCCATCAACCGAGACGAGTCTGGAGAAAGCAGTAAGTGATTAAATAAGAGCCCTGACAAGTTTCTGCGAATTGATAAATTTCCAGGTGACCCGCCATACTTTCTTCAGCAAAGCTCCAACGATGACACCGATTCCAGCAAAGAATTGCCTACTCGATCTAAACGATACAATCTGCATCCATTAAACGCCATATCCAGATCTCGAGATGGTAGTGCATCGGAAGAGTATCGTAGCATCATTGACGATTTGACGATTGAGAACAAAAAGTTGAAGGAGAGATTAAACAGATATGGACGCTCATCTGTCGCCCACTTGGAGAATGAAAAGCTCTTCGAGGTCAAGATACATTCCCTATCGGCACGCAAACGAAGGGAGCTAGAAGAACTTCTTCGCTCGTTTTCGACTAGTTTTGATAGTTCGTCAGAAGATCTCAGCATAAAGGCTCCAGCGAATCGGCAGTCAAGGCCTTACACATTTTCTGGCAAAACCTCCAAGCAAAAATCTATTTCCTCGGGGTCTAATTCTCGACCAACTGATTCCGCATATGCCTCCATGTCAAGATCTGGACCCTCTTACAGTTCAGCCGGGGAAGGACATCCAACAGCCCCATCGCGAGACGCGGCAGATAAGAAAATGCAAGACTTTTTACAGGACATTCCTCAGGGGTTATTACCGAGAACTTCTCTAGAGATGTCGGAGAATCAACGGAGGAGGATGGTTGTTCGACGTCTGGAACAACTATTCACAGGGAAGAAAGGATCGCTCATCGGTGTTCACAGCCATTCTCTGCAACAGCAAGAAGTTTCTAGGTCTGCTGCGCGAGCGGACCAAGTCTCGCAAAGCAAATTTCAGCCTAAAGAAGGTGTACGCGAAGCTCACATTGGTCCACATAATATGGAACTAGATCGGCAAGGATTGGTAAGTACCCAAAAGAATTCGAAGACGAGCCAATCGCCAACAGAACAGTCAACCTCTCCCCAAAAGTCTCGCGGATCGCCTTCACCAGAACAGAGGCCAACCAGACCCTTGGATTTGGATCCAGACCGTGACCAAGTCGGTTCTGATAACGTCGAGTACATTCGCCACCTTGGAATATCGGCCCCCCAATTATTAACCGAAGAATCACAAGATGCTGCCGTGGATGCCGACGGTTGGGTTTATTTGAATCTTCTCATCAACATGGCGCAACTGCACATAATCAATGTTACACCTGACTTTATCAGATCTGCCGTCACAGAATTGAGCAAAAAGCTTCAAGTATCTCCAGATGGCAAGAAACTGCGGTGGAGGGGTGGCACGGAAGGAACACATTTAAGCAGCGACAGTGGTGGCAGTAGCGTACATCATCGATCTCCGCTCGATAGCGATGGCAGTGATGAAGCTTCCCGCAAAAGGCGCAAGGTTCACGCGAACAAATTCACTCTTACCGGAAAGGCACCTTCAAAAACTTTGAACGAAAATACGAAGGGCTCTGTCGCAACAGGTGCATTCTACTATGAGCCAATGTTTGTTCATTATCCTCAGCGTACCTCCGTGGCATCTGGCGATGAAAGCATCCTGTCACAAAACCATTACAATCTTCCTGGATTTGCTTCCCCATACCAAATCTTTGGCAGTAATAGTCCACGCGACGATGGACCCCTGATATTCTACAATGGAGCCAAATTCTTCACCGATCTTTCTGGCGACCGTGATGATCTAGAAGCTCCGCTGCACATTACAGGTGTTGACAAAGATGGCTACAGCAGCCATACTCGCAATGCGATTGGTTGTTCACATCCTGAAAGACATCTACTTAAAAACAGGACTCCATCTGGCTCGCTTCTACCATTTAGGCCTTTCAAGGATTATTCGAAAGGAGTAGATTTGTTTCAAACACCCGAAACGAGACCGCAAACTCCAAGTGTACTTTCAGATGACGTGGACTTCGAGTTCACTACCGATTTAGCTTGTGGTAGCCCGGGATCTCCCTCATCTCCGGTTGACTTTAGTGCCAGTGGTCTTGGCGGTGTACAACCAGCTGATCATTTGCTTTTCAAGGTACATACACGATGGACCATTGATGATCACGCTCCCGTCAAGGTTTCCAAATTTTCTGCACCACGCTCGACTTCGAGGAAGATTGTACACACCATTCCAAAGTCTTCATTAGACTCATTTCATAATCCAGAGCCCCAGGATAAGGTGGATAGCATACTCGACAAATTAAACCGCTTGACCACTTTCTCCAATGAGCCTGCAACTCCTTTGCCATCCCAATCGCATGAAAGTTTACCTGTCAAGACAGAAAATATCTCGGAAGAATTAGTAATACTTCAACCATCAACACTACCAGCGCCATCCTCTTATTATAGCATGTTTTCCGGTACCGAAACTACAGGAGAATACTCTGATTCCTCATCCTTCTCAGGCATAGCTCATCTTCGAGATGAGCCTCTAGAGAAAGACGACGATCTCATGTCAGATAATGATATACAGGTATCTTCGGATGATGGTGCTATGGACGTCGACGACGCGGAAGAAGACGATGATGATGAAAGCATCGATATGTTAGCATATGTGCGAGGAATTGATCCTACAGGCGTAGCCGCACAGGAAGAAAAATACGAATGGGAAGCAAGTGATAAGTCAGTTCAATTAGGGAGTGCAGCTTCGAAATCGGTTAATCCAGTTATGTTCTCTGAGGCTTCTGAAGTAGAACTTTGAAAGTCAATTTTTGTCGATTTGGGTTTATCTTTTTTAATATCTTTTATGTAATTCTGGATTTATCCATTAGCATGGCAGGCGCGCTTGAGTATGAGTGTGGATGGCATGTTGTTTTTCGCCTTGGAAGAATATCTCTGGATGGCATTTTTTGGCTAAATTTGACTAAGCAAGCGTACAGTGTTTAGCCTCACAGCATTAGGAGGGGATCTGTGGTTTGCTTTTAACTTTTCTTTTCATTTTCATGTTTATTCGTTTTTTTGTATGCATGCATGCATGGAATTTGGCAGATAGGGTGCCATTTGGCGCAAGGCGGAGATACCATATTGATGTTTATGTACCTATGTATGTATTTTTGTTTCAGCGAGCATTGGAATGGATGATATCATGGGATCGGATATGGAATGATTTTGAGATGAAGTGAAAAGAAATGAAAAGAAAACTTTTTGGTTAATTACATGGTTGATGAATGATATATTGTGGTATGTATAACTTGTGATTGATTGTGACTGGATGTTGTTTGGTATTTTTGTGTGTGGGTCGGTGTATGTATGTACATAGCATAGTAGGTGGGGGGGTATAGTTTGTATGAGATGATATGAGGTCCAACAATCTATAAATATAAAAAGCATATTTATTTAAGTCAAGATTAATAATTATATTTATTTATTCCATCGATTAATTTATCATTTGAGTACTCAGTCAGTTAATTAATATAAATAGAGTATTTAATTTGAACACGGGGGTAGGAAATAATTTTGGGTTATGGACTTTTGGGGTTTAGAGTTTGAGGTTTGCAGTTTGGAGTAGTCATTTTATTATTATAGCTAGGTAGCTAACTAGGTAGGTAGGTTATTTTAATGTGTCGTTAGGAACGGATAGGATAGGATAGGATAGGATACTCTAGGTTTTGGGTGAGGTGATGGAGTTTATTGCTACTGATATCCTGAGTGGGTGTGGATGGAATGGGGTGGGCTTTTTTTAATAGTTTGACCTGCTTTGACATGGTTTAATTTGGTCTGTTTACCCGAGGACTTTTTCGGCGGCGCTGACTAGATGGGGGAGGGGTTTGTGTTAGCTTTTTGGTGTTGCTTTTTCGGGGTTGTATGTGATGCTCCCGCGGCGGGGGTTTGGTGAGAATCTCTAGGTATACCACGGGACAGATGGGGGAGAACATTGCGGAGGAAACGAACAACAAGACAGAAAGATAAAAAGGGGAAGATGGAGAAGTGCAAAAAGGAAATACGGAGTGTACATACCATTTAAACCAGTATTATCAGGTTCAACATGAAGAGCCTTAACCTTTCCATCTTCGATTTCCATAGCGTAACGTTTACTGCGGGGACCACCGAAGATGGAGGTACCGTCGAAGGTTAGATCGAGGGCAGATGTAAAAGAGGCGGTTGGATCGCCGAGGAAGCGGATCTTGGGAGTGGGTTAGTGGTGTTTTCATAGGATGGTTGAAGGGGTGTGATTGGGGAGGAAGGAAGTGAAAAGAGAGGTGGATAGTTTGGCCAGGGGAGAATAGGTTAGGTGTATAAGAAAGAAAAAATGGAAGAATAACATACACCAGATTCACCGGTAGGATCGAGAGTTGAACCCCATGCTTTGGTACTAGAAAAAGGTATTAGTAAAATTGATTGATATTTCATGCATGTGATATCTCGTGATATTCACGATGATTCCAGTAGCGAGAAGATAGGAGAAGAAACCAAATTTCTCAAGATTGCTCACTTACACAAATGGATCATTAACAGCAACTACAAATACATCACCAGCTTCCTTGAGCTTAGGATGATTGATATAACCTGGGATATGGGAATTTGAACATGAGGGGCCTGATTTAGAGTTAGCAAGTTTGATTTCTTCTTTCTTCAACTTTGCATATTCAAATTATCCACTCAGCATAAAGAATGCCCATGAAGATAAAAATCTAGATTCGGATATCGGAATGAACAATAAACAATGAAAAGTGGCATTAAAATCAATTGAAGAAAAACACATACTAAAAGCAGCCGGTACCCCAATAATCAAGGCTTTTCCAGTAGTAAGCTCACCCAAGTTTACTTTGTTACCGGGAGAATTTTCAACCAAGGTATTGAGGTTGGGGATTTTATCGCCCACTTTGATGAATGCTGGGCGGGTGGTGGAGAAGGTGCGGAAGGTTTGCGGGGTCGCGAGACGGCGTATGGCGAATCGGGTTGCCATTTTTGTAGGTCTAGGTGCTGTTTGTTTGGTTGATTGATGATGGGTTGTTGGTGAGGTTATTGATGGTGATGTTGATATTTTGGTATTGGAAAGATTAGAAAGATTAGAAAGATTAGAAGGGAATGGAAGGTGGAAGCGATGGTGACGTGAGGAGGGATCGTCATTTCTTGCTTTGTTTGCCTTGTTTAAGTTACGGTTAACCTTATGGTGCAATTCTTAAGACTACTACAAAATATTTGATAACTACTCCGAACCTACCTTGATGCCATCAATTGATTCTTCATTTCTTCATCGGTAGTCATCTAGACTTGGTTATTATCCAGACTCAATACACATTGACGAAAACTTAATGATTGTATACCGAGGTCATTAACGGCAGATTTCTCGAGTCGTATGACATTTTAGCAGCAAATGCACCATTTCACTCTACGTACGGAAATATATCTTGGCACCAAGCTCCATATTCCAAGAATATAAACCTCGGACAAACAATTTCACCGCCAGCAGTGCAACACAATTATCACACATGCAATCAATCTATATTTCCCCAAGCTTCCCCTCATACGATAACTTCTCCACGCCAAGTATAATTTCTTCATCAGCCATCATGATTGCTAGCGCAGTCCTCCCATTGGTGCGCTTCGAGGTGCACTGGAGAAACCTTCTTGCGAGCCAGTCCCGTATTGTTGTTCCGTATTGTTAGCCAGCGTGCTCCATACTGTTTTTGCGGGGACGAACATGGGATTATCCTCATATTGAAGGTTTACTATGCGAGCTATGTTCCCAGTGGTGACTATTCTCATGCGGGGTATTTTTCCGGAGTACCTGGTTGTGAGTCAAGTGCATCAAGATGGAGATACATGGGTACGCGGTGTGAAGAGTATAAAGTCGTGATTCTTCTCTGATTTTTCCAGTTGTTTTTGTTGCGTTTCCATCTACATCTACATCTTTATACTCAGGATGAGGTTCTTCTCTTTTGCTCTTCTCACCGCGGTGTTCGGGACGGTTATTGCGGCTCCTGCTGCTTCTTTCAGTACATTTTCTGATGTTACTATTTTCACCCCCGGAGCTAATTGGACTGATCCTGGTGTTCTCTATGCACGAACAGTCGAATTACCAGGTGGTGTTCTCCTAGCTACATGGGAAAACTACAGTCCCGAACCTCCTCTTGTTTACTTCCCCATTTTCAAGAGTACAGATGGTGGAAAGTCATGGAAACATATCTCGAATATTACAGATCAGGTTAATGGATGGGGATTGAGATATCAACCATTTTTATATTCGATGACAGAGAAAGTCGGAAAATACCCTGCTGGTACTATTCTTGCAACTGGAAATTCCATTCCAACGGATTTGAGTAAGACTCAAATTGATGTTTATGCTAGTTTGGATCAAGGATATACTTGGGAATATGTATCGACAGTAGCGAATGGTGGTGCAGCTACTCCTGATAATGGAGTTCCCGCTATTTGGGAACCTTTCCTTTTTACATACAAGGGACAGATCGTTCGTAAGTACTCCCAGAGTCTATATCAACCACTATAAATACTAACCCAACAAAAGTCTACTATTCCGACCAACGTGATGCACTATATGGCCAAAAACTTGTGCACACCGTTTCCTCCGATCTTCTTACTTGGGGTGACCTTGTAGATGATGTCCACTACTCAACCTACACCGCTCGTCCAGGAATGACCACCATCACCCAACTCCCCAACGGAAAGTACATCATGACTTACGAATATGGCGGCGGTCCCACCGTAAACAACACATCCACCTACCTCTTCCCCGTCTACTACCGAATTTCCTCCTCCCCACTCACCTTCCTCTCCGCCCTCGGTACCCCGCTCATCACAAACAATGGTATCCAACCTACCGGTTCCCCATATGTAACCTGGACTCCCATCGGTGGTACCAACGGCACCCTCATCGTAAGTTGTGGCGGCCGCAGCGAAGTATTCGTAAACAGGGCATTGGGGGCTGAAAATGCGTGGAAGACAGTAAAAACGCCAGAAGGCACTAGTTACTCGAGACATTTGAGAGTGTTGGAGAGTAATAAGAATCATTTGTTGATTGCGGGTGGTGGAATCTTGCCGCCTTCTACTACTAATAAGGTTACGGTTAGTGTGATGGATATTACGAGTGGATTGGCTGCGGAATCGTAGGTTTACTGGCGGGGGAAGTAAGAGTTGGTTTTATGGAGTAAATAAATATATATATACATTTAATGAATTTTAGTGTGTAACCTTCAATATTTACTTACGAAAATTGGAAAGTCCAAATATATAAGCAAGTGAGTAAAGAAGTACAGGTGTGAATCTCTCGATTATATAACTATCTATGAGTACCTAAGAGTGGAGAAATTACACAAAATAACAAAATCATCTAAGATTACCCAAATACCCAAACATTTCCACCCTGTATCCACTACCCCATCCATCTCCAAACTCCAAAATCCTACATGATACTTACTATCCTATATCTCAAAACTCACCTGTAACGATGCTGTACTAAAGGCAGCGGCTGCCTAAGGTTCGTCGATTGCTAGTTATGGGTTAAGGCTTTATCAGTTGGTATTCACTTGAAAGTGAATTCGTTACTAGATCAAGTAGAATGTAGGTAAACTAATTGATAACTAAGTTGAGCACGAAGCTCCTAGGGCTCCTTATCACGTGATTTCTGATGGTGCGTGCGCATACGATCTTCAGGTGACCAAGATCACATACTAATTCGATGAAATCTGATCGTGTTTGCACAAGGCCTAAGCTCTCCTAATTAATCAGTTTGCTACCATCGTAACACCATCAATCCTAATGGTGAATCGTGACATCACCCTCTAAATCCAAATCCAAATCTCATCACGCTGAACACAATATCCTACTCATCACAACTTCCAATTACACCCGCTCTCAATCCCTATTTCCTAGCTCTTTATATAGATTATAAATAAATCTATTTATAATATCTAATCATACTAATTGTCTAATATTGAACCTTCCATCGTTATATATACATATGTAATACACATCACTATATTATATTTCAAATAATATTAATGTCTCATTTTTATTATATTAAAATATGTTATATTACCAAAATCACTATTTATTTACTCCTTCCTGTACTAATAAGACTGTTATAATTTTATAAACATCGTGTGTTTATTTTCGCTAAAAGTTTCATGGCTGCGATACAGTGTTCTGTGGATAAGATGAGCTTAGGTAGGATATTAGGATGGGATTGTTCTACTAGTATGTATAGAGCGAGTGTTGAGATATGTATGTATATATGTATATATATATGTATAGATGGATGGATGCATAGATTTCCTAGTATAGGGTTTATAGATTATAGATGGGGTGTTCTAATTCTACTACTAATTACCTGGTCCTCTGTTAAGTGAGAAGCTTAAGATGAGATTGGCGGTATTTTCTAGGGTTTTTATATGTAGATATTGAGTCTTGAGTGGGGTGGTATCTTCAATGCATATTGCTTTGCTTGTATATGTAAGATTGTGTCTGTGATCTGAGGAGGGAGCTATTCTCCTGTAAAATCCTATTATAACAGCGGTATTCTAGAGATTTATATTATTGAGATCATTCCTCATTTATCGGATCCACACTTGCTGATATATTTGCTGCTGTTTTGTCTACAGGCTGTCG
This sequence comes from Sclerotinia sclerotiorum 1980 UF-70, assembly GCF_000146945.2. Taxonomy (NCBI): domain Eukaryota; kingdom Fungi; phylum Ascomycota; class Leotiomycetes; order Helotiales; family Sclerotiniaceae; genus Sclerotinia; species Sclerotinia sclerotiorum. The sequence continues at coordinate 308,637 of NW_001820816.1, read as the reverse complement.
TTTTGTATTGTATGTTTCTTGGAGGTTTTTGGCTCGCTTGTTTGTTAGGGACTAGAGCGAGTTTCCAAGCTAGATTGTGGACGTCCGTGATACAGGTGCTCCTTGTTCTCCCCATGGTGGTATTTAGTGCGCTGCATCATATTACCGGCGAGGAAGATACGTCCATGTTGTAGTTGGTCTGCTACTCGTACAGAAGGTTCGGTTCCCAGGGGAGAATACTCTTAATTTCAATTTCGATATTGGGGATTCCTAGCGTAATACGTAGAAACTCTTTACATTTCTCGAGAGTAAATTCTGAAGCTCTCTCGTCTTTTGAGGATCATATGAGAGATGAAAGACCTAGCGATCGTTGTTGTTGATAGATAGATGTGAATGTGCCGCTGAACTCAGGACGTTCAATCATACAGATGGAAAATTCCCGTTTATTTACTAGGGGCTGGGTTTGAGATCTACGTGGAAAAGGATGTTGAGTAGGTATCCTATTGTACCTTGGCTGGATACTGGGATATTGAGTTGATTTCGGATGGGACTTACTCTCCCATCAACGGTTATCAAGTACTCAGCACGAATGGAGGATACAGCGCCACTTTCTCGATCTTTCAATCTGGCTACAACGCCATCGTCGTCTCTGATTACCAACACATTCCGTATAAAACTTCAAAACACCGCCATGTTCCCTTGCCACATCTACCAAGACTCAGTGGTTCGAGCATATCTTGCGCCACAAATGTCCCTCTCACTGGACTGACTGAATCCAATAAACTAGGCAAAGGAAACTTCCGGGACCTTCAGTTCGCTTCTATCACTTCTTTAAGTAATTGTCCTCTATGTGTACCCATAGTAGCTTTGATCGAAGCACCTGCTTCTCGAACAGTCATTGTGAAAGGAACTGTATGATTTGGTAGAGCTGGAACTAGAACTATCTATGTCGAAGAAGAGGGGGAGATGTATTGGGTGTATTGAGTTTGATTCTGGATACCTCTACCTCTACCTATACTCAAGTTACTTACTATAAGACTTACAAAAATATAAACCTGGATAGATAACAGGTATTTAACGGCTTTCAATAGTCACATCAGTAAGATTTAGTTGAAGCAACAAGATCCTTTGACCTGGACTGACAATTTCATCCCCGATGTCCGATTTCCCATCCCCAAACCAGCTACCTGTATATATATGGATAACATTGAAGTGAGGATATAAATCCGACCCACCATAATTATTATTACTATATTATACAAGACGCTACTACGTATGTATGACGACGAAACTGATGAATAGCTTCAAAATGGAGTATCTGACGCATACTTGCTTGGCTCATCATCATTGGCTGCATCCAGAGTGATATATGGGGATTGAGTATTGCTGTATTGTATGTTGTTCTTCTCTCCATAATATCGTGTTGCTGAGGATATGAAGTTTGATATTTGGAAATCTAAGAAGTAATACATATTTATAAAATGTACCACACAATTTGAAGCTACTCGTACCGTCCCGTCAGTCATTCATTCAATCGCCGGACATCGGTACAACCGGACCCGCACCTGAGCCGCTTGAGAACACACTAGTAATAAATAGGGTAGCACTGTACTTTGCCTTCAGTCGGTTTGTTGATTAGATAACAGCTCAGTTCAATTCAAGGCAGTGGCAGTGACAGTGCAAACACTTATTAAACCAACACTATAATCAAGTAAGATCTTACTATAAATCCTGGATGTCTAACCTTTATTAGTCAGACAATTCAGCAGAACCCACTACTGTACCTACAACCCCGAATCAACTTGCAACTCCATACTTTGTCTAAATCTGAGTTCATTGAAACACACACTTTCAATCCCTCCCTTACCAACTTCCTTCTTCTACATCATCCAGAGTCATCCCATCACTACTTTACTCTATTTACTTCCTTCCTCCTCCCAAATCCTTGACCACTTCTCTGTTTAATGGTTAGGTTACATACATCAACAATCACACGCCATCTCTGACCCGTTGCTTTTGAGCGTCATTCACACCGAAATTACTCTTCTTCGGTAGCCTTGTGTGCCTAGGACCTCGTCGCCTTTGACGAGCCAAGCACTCATTCACAGTCACCATTTCTTCCCAATCTAAAAAGAGAAAGGCGGCTGAGGCGATACCATACAAAGATAAGGACGAGAATCGATCCACCAAACGGATCGCCTCAGCAGCAGCTACTTCAACGTCTTCCGAAAAACCCACAGTCCCTCCTTCGCCACAAGCCAACAGCAACAGTATGGATTCCGAGGACGACTTCATGTCTGGAGCATCAAGTGAGGATGATGTTCTTATGGGCGAAAGCGAAAATGAAGAGGAGTCGGAGGATGGTAAAGCTATACTTTCATAATTATCTGGCAACAAATTCCCTCACTTACAAGTACTAACATCTTTGGGGGCATGTAGAATTCGGATTCGAAGAATCAGCACCCGATATTAGCTTCAAGGATGATACGCAGAAGAAAAAGAAGTCACTCGATATAAATTACAAAGTTCACCGTCCCGAAGATATTCAAAGTCAACAGGACGAACTTATTAATGAAGTCAACATGATACTCGATATTCGCAAAGAAGACGCTGCTATCCTCTTGAGGCACTTCAGATGGAATAAAGAACGCTTGATCGAGGATTACATGGATCGTCCGAAAAAGGTTCTTGACGATGCTGGTTTAGCATCAAGTAAATCAGGGCCACCGAAGCTTGAGGTTATACCAGATTTTGTCTGCGACATCTGCTGCGAGGATGAAGCCGGATTACTATCGTTTGCTATGAAATGTGGGCATCGATACTGCGTTAACTGCTACAATCAATACTTGAGTCAAAAGATCAAGGAGGAGGGAGAGGCAGCTCGTATTCAATGTCCACACGACGGATGCCGAAGAATTATGGATAGTCATTCTCTGGATCTACTTGTTGCTGCAGATTTGAAGTCACGATATCACGAACTTCTCACGAGAACATACGTTGAAGACAAAGAGTTCTTGAAATGGTGCCCTGCTCCGGATTGTCAAAATGCTATCGAGTGTGCTATCAAGAAGAAGGATCTTGATAAAGTTGTCCCAACAGTTGCATGTGAATGTAAGCATCGTTTCTGTTTCGGTTGCATATTAGCAGATCATCAACCTGCACCTTGTACACTGGTCAAGAAATGGCTGAAAAAGTGTGCGGATGATTCTGAAACCGCCAATTGGATTTCCGCCAACACAAAAGAATGTCCAAAGTGTAATTCTACCATCGAGAAGAACGGAGGGTGCAACCATATGACCTGTCGAAAGTGCAAACATGAATTCTGTTGGATGTGTATGGGATTATGGTCGGAGCATGGAACGAGCTGGTATAACTGCAATAGATATGAAGAGAAAAGTGGCTCCGAAGCCAGAGATGCTCAGGCGAATTCCCGAAAATCCCTTGAACGTTACCTTCATTACTATAATCGATATGCCAATCATGAACAATCAGCAAAGTTGGACAAGGATATCTATCATAAGACAGAGAAAAAGATGATTCAACTTCAATCCGCTTCGGGATTATCTTGGATTGAAGTTCAATATCTCAATTCCGCCAGTCAAGCTTTACAAACTTGCCGTCAAACTCTTAAATGGACCTACGCCTTTGCCTTCTATCTTCAACGTAATAATCTTACAGAAATGTTCGAGGATAATCAAAGGGATCTTGAGATGGCCGTTGAGGCTTTGTCGGAAATGTTTGAGAAACCAGTTCAGGAACTTGCAGCCCAAAAGTTGAAGGTTGAAATTATGGACAAGACATCTTATTGTAACAAACGTCGGATCATCCTGCTAGCAGATACTGCCGACAATCTTGCCACTGGTGCATGGTCTTGGAGCACGAGCTTCTGATTACATATTATCCAGGCTCCTCTTCTACTCACTTCAGTAAATGAGACCTCTTGGCAAATCTGTGGGGATCTTCATGGGCTATTAGCCAGAGCAAAAAACATTCTCGAGTAAAACAATTTGTTCTATCGACCAACTTGAGCCTTCTTTATCAACTTCAAGACTTCAAATGTCTATTGTACAGTCATCAAATTCTCCCCTTGCATCATTGGGCGTTTGTAATGGCTTAGTCATAAATGCACCGGATATCTTCTTCATTTTATGAACGTTATTGAAATTTCTTAGCCTAGACACTCCTTTACGGCACGGGGTAGCAAAGCATGGACTCATATTCATAAGAAAGCGGCGCATTATTTTTCTTTTACTCTAGCTACCTGTCTTTATGCTCTTTTCATGCATCATGGCGTGGCGGGGTTGTTACATTTGTTTTTTTGCTCTTTACATTTTTGCCTTACCTCGCTTTTCTGCAAGTCGGCAAGGCGATCTATCTATGTTTTGGCGGGTATGGTATGGATTGGTCTGGTCTGGTCTGGTAGGAATTTGGTATGGTTGGTTGGTCACTTGCTTGCAATGGATTTGGAGAGTGCATAGGGATGGAGTGTATTGGGGAAGGAAGGGATGGAGTGTATTGGGGAAGGAAGAGAAGAGAAGCGAAGCGAGGGGATGATTGAATGACCTAACGTAAATCAGATAATCGTAAGAATCAGAATAGTAAGAATGAGATTGAGATTGAGATTAAGATTGAGATTGCGGTAGACTGAGAGTGAGAATGAAAGAGGGTAAGGATTAAAAAGAAAGAAAAGAATGAGATAAGTCTAGTACCCCACTTCTCGGCCACCCCTAATCTCGGCCACCCTTTTACACCAAAAATCACGATTTTCATCAATTAATATTTCAATAATTGATGAATGAAATTGACTAAAATTTTAATTATTATACTATTATATAGATATAAAAAGATTCTGAAATTTTCAAATTTTTAACGATTTTATTGATTGAGAAATTAAAGATTGAAATTATGATTTTCAATTTATATAAGATTTATTGTCACGATTCACCATCGCAGGATTAGTGTCATGTGAAAAGTATAATCACGTGATTTTATAGCTCTGCTAGCCAGCTAGCATGGGCTAGCACCTACATGAATGCTAGCACTGCTAGCAGTCAGAAAATCGATAGTATATAGTCAGAATAGTTTCATAGTCTAGGAGCTTCGTGCTCAACTTAGTTATCAATTAGTTTACCAACATTCTACTTGATCTAGTAACGAATTCACTTCCAAGTGAATACCAGTGATAAAGCCTTAACCCACAATTACCAACCAGACGAAACCTTAGGCAGCCGCTGCCTCCAGTACAGTATCGTTACAATATAATAAATGAAATCAAATGATAATTAAAACCATTACTCACATAATTGCTTATTTATTTTACATATTAAAAAACCAAAAAGAAAAGAAAGAAAAAAAGAATTTAATTAATTAATTTGTTCATTAGAAATATTTATTTTCATATAAGATTTTGACATCAATAAAAAGCTATAGACTTCTCTCTCTCTCAAATGTCATCTGAATCAGAGTCGCAAATGAAGACTAGCATTCAGTGAAATTGTCTGGTAGTATTAAGTAGAGCATATATTCTCAAGCTTAGATATATCTATTCCTCATAAATTTCAATCCGTCGCCGACCACGGTGCGCAGGGAAATTAGAAGTTTCTTTCCATTTCATGGATTATTACTTCACTTCTTCCTATTCTCTCTCTGGTTAATCTAAAGTAGAAAATTCAGCTCCAAGCTGCTTATCCTCCACCTTTTCTGAATTCCCCTCAGTTTGCGCTGCAAGCTGTATATCCTCCCACCAATTGCAATGATCCTATTCAGAGCTCCTGGAACGGGACCATTGATAATGGAATAACCTGGACCGCTTCCAGGACTATATGGTAAGAAATCCCCACCCTAATGAGCATATTTGTATGAATTGTCTCGAGGCGGAGCGTATAAGAAGAGGAGTCGTTGCCGGGAGGTAGAGCGTGAGCATTGTTTGCGGTGAACTCGTATCCATGGTCTTAACGCGAAACGCTGCGGTCATGCACGGTGCTGATTATGTGAAATGATGAAAATTTGCGCTTCTAACTGCTTCTCTTTACAGAATCATCTGATGGAGACGATGGGCATGAATTGGCCAAATAGGAGGTTGCTTGCCTATTCGTCAAGGAGACTATTCAACGAATTCCGTATCTCGTCCAGACGTTTTTCCTTGCCCCAATCGATAATATTAACATAGATTGCTTGCATTTGTATCCATCATATCGTATTGATTTGAATCGTATTGTACGTGACGGTCGTGATAGTCATGCTATCTATCTATTTGAGGGATAATATACATAAATAATTTGTGTAGTTACCTACCTACCTAGCTAGAAGTAGGTAATAGGTATGGTGTGATAGTGCAGTGCCAGAAAGTGCATGATGCAAGTAGAGTGGAGAGGGTATGAAGTAAGAAAAAATGTGAGAGAAAGAAGACAAGATTGAAGGGAAGTGAAAATAGGTAGTAGTAAAACTCATGTAACAACGCTTTTTTTATCCATCCGTCCGTCCGTCGTGGATATAGAACGGTGTAGCAGTAAATCAGTGATATGATATGAAGCTTATGCTGCAATAAATCCCTTAACATTCTTCAACCATCTCAAATACTCCTTCTGCTCCTTCATATCAATATAATCGGGGACGAAAATGGCAAGTGCCTGATTGATTCCTCGCTCATCCAAATATCTCTCCAACAAGACTTGTAAATCCTCATCCAAATTTCCATAAGGAGGTCCAACGTACAAATCTTGACGCTGATGCGCAGCTTCGGTGGTTTTGGCGTAGGCGTGCGATGCGTCACTGTAGTAGTATACGTTGTCGACTACGATCATGCCATCTTCTGCGACAGTTTCAATGGCAAGGGCACCTTTGTTTTTCTTCTCAACGATGATGTTTACGCGGGCTGGAAAACCTTGGGTCGAGTCTGAGGTGGAGGAGGCTTCTTCGGTTCCGTCCACGTCCTCAGGTTTGCTGGGGTCGAGGTCTTCTTCGTCGAGGAGACCGCGGTCTTGGAAGTCGTCGGCTTCGGGATCGTAGGCGTTGAGGTCCGCGATGGAGAAGGTAACTCGGATTCTAGGTTCGTTGTCAGTCGGGTGATTGTTTCATTTTAGAAAAGACAGGATGAAAAATGGGACAAATAGAAGAAAAGATAATAAAAACATACTTCTCATCACCAAAGCTTCTGGTCAAAACAACCTCTTCCTGCCCAGGCGTATCCAAAATCTCAAAAGGACCATTCTCCATATAATCCTTCACACTCGTAGGAATTTCCTCTTGAGCCTTCATATCTTCCTCCATTTGAATCTCGCTAGCGAGTTTCTCTACTAACTCGGCATCGCTTTCTGGAGCCGCGGATTTGCTTCGAATGCTAGATGTCGAAAATGCAGATGCGCATTGAAGTCTTGAGGCGGGGAAAGCGGTTTGGAGAAGGGACGGACGGGTCGCGGTTTTGATGGCGGTGGTAGTTAAGTTGCGAGCAACTCGTGGTGCTGAACGGGTGAGAGTACGGAGGGAAAGCATGGTGATTGGTTTTATGCTGTTTATTTTGAATTGAAGATTTTCTTATGAGAGATAAAATTGTTGTTTGGAAGTTTTCACTCTTTGGTTTCTTGAGCTCGCCTCTGAGGGAACTTTTTTGCTGCCGGAAAAATGATTGATCCGGACTTTTGTATTGAGTAAAATTGTATGATTTCATAGGCTGTTTGTCACACATGTTTATTTTTGGTTTGAGAATTGCTTATGATATATGCTCGAAATATGTTCTATTATTCATTCTAATCTCACTATCTTGTAGTTTTGTTCAATATATCAGCTCTATCTAAACACACAGCCTCGTAGCATTAATTAGACAATATCATCCACAATTTGCTCCCGCAATTTTGGGTATTGATACAAACTCCACTAACGCCCCCATTTCACTTTGACTCAATCATGAAGATCCTTTAGGTGGGAATTTAGTTTCCTGAATATGCCCACTGCTCGATAAGCGCACCCATTTCAAAGTGTTAAGATATGACCATGTCGAGTTCTCCCACAACGCGAAAGCCATTACATTATCTGAATCGGTGAGGTCTGGTAAGTCTGCATATTGTTAGTTGTAGGCTCAGAGATCGCACAGAAGTGGATTGACGAACAAAATCCATTTTCATATTCCTTCTCATCCGCAGCTATTTTAATCTTCAGAAGATCCTCTCTTGTACTCGCTGGTCGACCAGGACGGCGCTCTTTCTTTAAAGCATTAAGCTCTTCATCATTTTGGTGAACAAAACTGGGTATATAGTTAGATATAATATTGAAGGTAGCGTTCTTCAGGGATCTATTACGTTTTGATGAGGTTATGTATCGCATCGAGCTCGAGTGGCTTCACACCATTATTCTTTATGGCTTCTTGGAAATAAAGAGCTCGTTCCACTATCGCACATGTCAATTGAAGCTCGTAAAATTATTGAATTGTTGAAATGCATACAAATAGGACGATTATGTCTCTTTCTCTCAGCTGCCATTCTTTCCAATTTATCATCTCGTCCTCCTGCTCTTCTTAAGCTGCGAGAATCCCGAGAATTTTCATGTAAAGCTGTGACTTCTCCTCCTCTCTTCTTGGAGATATGCTTTGAGGTTTTCTTGAGACTTTTCGGCATTTTGAAGTGGGCAGATAATTGAGCAAAGTAGTAATTTATATTTTTGATGAAATAATTGAGTACTGTGGTTGCTTAAACTTTTTTTCCAATATCGGAATCTTTATCGCCAAAATTCCCCGCTTGTTACTTTCTGAGCTAGCAGGGATATGAAGTCACACAGACATCATGTTGATCAGTGGTTGCCCTAGTGAAGGAAAAGGAAGTTCCTGGGTGTTCGACGCGCCTTCCATACGCGTTCATCCTATCATGCAGGTTTACTAATTAATTGGGAGGGGACATTTGAACCTCAATCCGATCCTTGATATCAACAATCTTCACGACCACCTACGACAAACTTACGACAACTTACGATAACTTTAACGGCCATTGGTCCCTCATAAATAATAGCATGCTCTTTCTCCTTTTTATGTCTTGAATTATACATTCGTTTCATCATTTCCTCGCCGCTCTACGACGGATTAATAGCACTGTACATGCACTCAAAAATCTAATGGTTCCTCGAGTCTTCCTCTGTTGATCTGTTTGTTTGGTGTTACTAATACTCTCGTCGACATGGGGATCAATGGTACATATATATTCTCTAATGATTACTCACTCAGGTCTTCTCATGTTAACCACTTGTAGGCCTTCTCCCTTTGCTCAAATCCATTCAAAAGCCATGTAATTTGAAAAAGTTTGATGGCAAAACCATTGGGGTGGATGCTTATGGTTGGCTACACCGTGGGACAGTATCATGTGCTATGGATCTTGCTATGGGAAAGCCGACAAGAAAGTATGGAGCCTGGGCCCAATGAGGAAAGAAATATGCTAAACAAGAAAGCAGATATGTTGAGTATTGTATGCACCGGGTACGAATGCTGTTGCATTTTGGAGTCACTCCCTACTTGATATTCGATGGAGACTATTTGCCAAGTAAAGCTGCAACAGAGAAGGACAGAGAAAAGCGCCGGGAGGATAGCAAACGAATTGGACAAGACTTATTGAATGCTGGAAAGACCTCCCAAGCATACCTGGAATTTCAAAAAGCGGTTGATGTGACCCCAGAGATGGCGCGCCATGTAATTGATGAGTTGAAAGAGATGGGAGTACAATATATTGTCGCTCCATATGAAGCCGATGCCCAAATGGTTTACCTGGAACGACAAGGCATAATCGATGGAATACTATCTGAAGACTCTGATCTTTTGGTGTTTGGTGCTAAATGTCTTCTAACCAAGTTGGATCAGTACGGCAACTGCATCGAAGTCAACAAGGCAGATTTTTGTGCTTGCAAAGATGTCAACTTAACTGGTTGGTCTGATGCCGAGTTTCGGAGGATGGCAATCCTAAGTGGCTGTGATTATCTAGCTAGCATGAGCAATATAGGGCTAAAGACAGCTTATCGGCTAGTTCGGAAGCATAAGACTATCGAAAAAGTCGTTCGAATGATTCAATTTGACGGGAAATTTCATGTGCCGAAAAATTACCTTGAATCTTTTTATCAAGCCGAGTTCACTTTTTTACATCAAAGAGTTTTCTGTCCGCGAACTCTCAAATTAGTCCTCCATACCCAACCTGGTATTCCACTTACGGAGGATCAAACCCAATTTATTGGACACGACGTTTCACCGGAGATTGCTCGAGGGGTTGCAAAAGGCGATTTGAATCCTATCACGAAACAACCCATTGTGACTGAACGAAGAAACAAGATGGCAAATCCTTTTACGGCGTCGAAGAGATCTGTCTCTACGAGCGACTTGAAGAAGGGTGTTTCCATTGATACATATTTCAAAGCTAAGCGAACCCCTCTTGCGGAGCTTGACATCAATTGCTTTCAACCTTCTCACAGTCAACAAGAGATTCTTTCTCGTAATTCAGGGCCGTGGATTGCTGAGCCGGTTCGTCCATACTTACAACGATCTACTACCGAAATAGAACCTCAATTGCCTCCTCACCCCACTACTCGAAGCTCCAGATCGACTGGAAGAAGAGTGAATTCGCTTACTGAATCTCGACCACCAAAACGTGCACGACTTTGTGAGGATGATTCATTACTTCAAACACCAGGAACTGGTCAGAAAGTGGAGCTAGGTCGAAGCCGTTTCTTTGTGGATGGGTTTGAAGATGACAGTCCAAGTATTTCCAAGGTCTCTAAGAGAAAGAATAAACAGAAGGAAGATATAACCATCTTCTCGGATGATTCGATTGAAGAAGCTATGATGAGCATTCCAGATATTGATAACTATTTGACAACCAGAAAGCCAAAGATCAAAATCTTCAGAGAGGCTTCATCCAAATCTACTCATGATTCCCAGGAAAGTACGAGTACCTTTAGTCAGCACGATCAGACTGAAGACTCTCAAATTACGGTCCCTGATCTCGAATCATCTACCACCAGCAGGAACTCATCTGAACAACCACCTTCTCCAATCCTTGAATCGTCCACCCCGCTTCCCGACCTTAGGAGCAGGTTTTCTCTGGATGCTTCAACTTTTTCAACACCGAAGACTACTACCCTCAGTCAAGGTCTCCCAACTCCACTGTCCACTTCCACACAGTTTCAGTCGAGGATTCCTGTTTCGGCAAAGTTGGACACCAGAGCTACAAAGAAATCCGTCACAACCTCTGCCAAATCTGTTCTCACGCCTCTTCAACGACTAGGTGCTGCCGCACATAACCGCTTCAAGCTACCACCCACACCTCCAATGACTCCCATGCTGGCCGCCGGTCCCATCGCCTTTCTTCGAAAATCCAACGTTCCTTTCCCCGGGGCCACCAAAGAGAAAAAGTCAAGATCAGCAGAAGTTCAACCGGCATCCGTCCCGTTGCCTCCAATTGATGACACTGAGGTAGCTGCTTTGAACCAGAAGGGTAGTGAGGATTTGATTATACCAGATAGCGAGGGAGAGGAAGAGCCATTGTCACCTGTTCAAGAAAAGTCAAATAAGGGATTAGGTTTGGGCCTCAATTTAGGGCGATTTGTTTATGCCGGTTGAGGATGTCATCATAACACATTCGGACATGATCATACTACAACTCCTTCAACATGATGAATAATCCACGTATCCACAAGGTGACGAAAAAAACTACCGAAGTGAGAAGAAAAAGAGCATATATTATTGAATTAGTGGATTAGTTGTTACTATTAGATTTGCTGAATTATTGGGTTTTGGAATGAGAATCACGGAAATAAAGGATTAATTCAAATTTGTGGAGTGGAATGGTTGCAAAAGAGTGTTTGGTGTTGGGAGTAATAAAGAAGCAAAGATCCATTATGTGTTTCTCAATACCAATTGGGGAAGAGAAAGATGGGAAAGATGATTAAATAGATGAGGATGAAGGTAGTGATGAAAACGAAAACGATATCCTCTTGTGTTGCTCTTGTTTTTGAGCCTTTGATAAGGCTGTTATGGTTAGGATTAGTATTTACTAGGGAGCAGAGGAGGTAAAGAATCCAAAATGATATATATTCTTAAGTACATATGGCATGACATGTGCAGATTGAAGATGTTGTATTAGTGAAATCATAATGAATGAATGTGTAGGAGTAAATTATATCTTTCCCCCTTTACCGACTCTTTGCTTTCTATTTAGGTACTTCTTGATTTAATTCTGATGTGCATCTCCCTCAGTGAGGATTTGATATTTGATATTTGATATTTGATATTTGATATTTGATATTTGATATTTGATATTTGATATTTGATATTAGACTTTGGATATTAGACTTTGGATATTTGATTACAAAATAGATAACTCATAGCGATGACTATAACGATTATGATTATAAAAATCGAGTATATATGTTTTCAAACCCAGGAAGAATTATTCCTTTCGTTGAGCAAAGTTACTGTATTCTTATTAATTAAAATCATATGATATTCTTTTCTTGCTTTTTGACTTTGGTTTTTCTCCTTTCTTATCTCTTTTCTCTTTTCTTATTCCCTCATCCCTTCTTATAAAATGAATTCCCTATCTCATTCATCTGCTCCATCTCCTTCATCTCGTCATCTATACTCTCACCTCTCATATTTCCTCCCACTTATATCCTTCATACCCTCCCTCCCTTACAACTACAACCAAAACTAATATCTCGCAATGGAAAGAAATCCATCCACTCACCCACTCACTCACCCACTCACCCATCCACTCACTCATCCACCCACCCATCCAAAAACATCCACAAAACACCACACACTCACAAGCAAGATCAAAAATCCACACACAGTGCACACAACCCCCAAACATACCATCCAAAATTCCAAATCAAGTTTTAGTCAAGTTTTAAAAGGTCAAACATCTGATTCTGTCTCAACATTGTATGTATATATTCCACATATTCATTAACTTTCAGAACATCCATCCATCCGTCCGTCCACTCATCTATCTACTCAATCAGTCAATCCTCTTCTCTTCTCCATATGACTTAGCTCACAATGATATCCATATAAGCACACCCATACCACACCACATCATACCCACAAAAGAAAAGGAGAATGAGATTATCTAACGCCCGCTTGTCCAACCAGATGATATTTAAAAAGTTCAAAAAGAAAAAGTTATCCGTTAAAGAAAAAGGAGTTTAAAGCAATCACAGGAATTCTTTACTCAAGTAATTCCCCTTATCTCCCATTTCCTCTTGAATCCTTCCTACCCTATCCTGTCCATATAAACTCCTAGGGTAAACCTTCTTTACTCTTTACGTGTGAATGAATATCCATATCCAGTTTCCATATCAACCATCCTATCCTTTCCATTCCAACCTATCCCTTAGACAATCGTCTCATTCTCTTCACCACTTGCAATTATCGGTATTGGTAATCCACGATCTGGACTTTGTAATACCAATTGTTCATGTCTCCTCGCTCTGATGAAGTCACTGAAAGCTCTAATTAAGATAAACCATCCAACTATCATAAGTGCATATGCAAACCATTCATTACTTGCAATATCCGAGATTCCACCATTTCCAGAATCCATTCCTGCTGTCGCGGCTGCGTTAACCTTGTCGGGGTCAAAATCGTGACTATTTGCGTCAGGAGGTTGAGCATATGATGCATCATTTCCTCCTGATGGTGGTGTAACGACATTATTTGTGCCTTTCATATAAAAACCATATTGTATAAGTGTAATTCCGAGACCAGCGCGAGATCCATTCTTCGCGGCGTGCGTAGTATGCAAGAGGTATGTAAGGAGGAAACCGACGAGTTGGAATGACATCGATATCATACCGTTCCAGATAAAGGAGAATAAGGATCCAACGGGAAGACCTTCGACATATACTTCATCTAATCCGCCGAATCCGGGTGCGAGAATTGTCGTTTCCCAATATGGTGGAGCTGCGTCTGCTGCGGCTTGTTCATATGTCTATATTATGTCAGCATAAGTGTACAATATGATGATAGGTATACATACAGGTGGATGTTCTTCTTGTTTCTCACCTCTCTCAGGCTTAGCACTTAAATTTGCAAAGACACCATCAGATCCCGAACCACCACCATAAACTCTTCCACCTGTCGGCGGTACAAACGTCGGTACCGCTGTGATTGTTCTTTGAGTAGCTGGTCGATTCTCATCACCCGACGTTTCCGTAAGTCGCTCCGTTGACGAAGAAGGATTTCCACGCATTAATCGTTGTCTATCATCTCCATCATTATCCTCATCATCAGATCCATCATCACCAAATGTATCCGCTAGATTTTGATCGACGGGAGTTGCATGATGTCGTGAAGAGGGGGAAGAGCCTCGCGATCGGAAGGATGGTGGAGGGGATGTAGGTGTCGAAGGGGTATCTTCATCATTCGCAGATACCTAATTAAAAGATGTTAGTATTCATCTTCATACATTAACCACTATATCCACTCCTCAAATCGTGGCGAGGATTAGTGGGGATTACGCACCCTCTCATATCGTTGTGAACTCATAATGAATTCGGTATCTGAGAAACAAAGAAAATGAAAATGACCAAGGGAGGAAGATTTGAAGGTGATGAATGAATGTAAAGAGTTAGAAAAAAGAAGAAGAGGTCGTGAAGTAGGTGAAAGGAAGAAAAGGAAGGGTGGTTGAGGTAGTTTTAGTCAGGAGATTAAGAAGAGGGAGAAAAAGGTCGTGTAGATGGATAAGTAGGTAGTCAAGGTAATCAGGTAATCAGGTAGTCAGTCCTTTCGGCTTTGTTTGAGATGTGGGATGGGGTTGCAAGATTGATTGTTAGCTTGTACTTAGAATAACTCCGTAAGCGCCACATTCATTCGCTAGAAATCATCGATATTTTTGATGAAGGGCACAGCAGGAATAGGGATTGATTTTTAATAGGGGATAGTAGGAATTTATTATGGATTGTATGGAGAATGTAAGAATGTGTGAAAGAATTAAGTAAAGCCTTAAGTAAGAGGTATGTATATAAATGTGAAATGAATATATAATTATTCTTTTATATGATTGACATTCAATAGGTATCATCTGTCATTCTTGAATCAAGATTTGAATCTAAACAATCATCTCTAACCTCTGTCCTTTAAATCTTACAAATCACATGCCATCAAATCATCGACTTCCTCCCATACTAAACCCACACCCTCTTCCATATAAAAACACCCAAATCTAACACAGCATTACAACCGCATTATAACCGTATCCACTAAAAAATGAATCCCGTTTTGCCTTACTCTAATTCTGAAAAGTAATGACCGCATAATGTACCTACCACCCCCCAATCGCATATCTGCATTGAAAATCCATCGAAAATCATCCTTTCAATTCCAATCATCTAGTTTATTCAAATCATCTACCGGTAGTTCATTCAATTTATCCAATCTATTCATTTTATTCCTGGTCAATACAATCCCATCTTCCCCATTAACCAATTGATTCTCTCTCAATCAATTTGATTCAAACATCATGTCGCAATCGGTAAGTTTCCTTTCTCTTTGGCTCCTTGAGATCAAATTTCCGAGCTCGTATTGGGGGTTTCGAGATACGCACGGTCAGGCAATTGGGGGCTAGAAGTCTAGATTGAGATGAAGTGGATGTTATGTTTACTTGAATACTTCGTTTCATGCCTTTTGGCAAGATATATACTTGTTACATTCTATTCTCTCCCCGTCACATCAATCCCTCAGTCTCTCAACCCCATCATCTCCCTGTCGCCTCCGCTTGCACCCTCCCCCTTCCTCTCCTACTCCTCCAATCCATCCACTTCGGAATCCTTCCACCCTGCCCTCTCCCTCCCTTCTCCATCCCGTTTTCTCCCATACCCCTCCAAACCCAATCTAACAACCCCCTCCCCCTTAGCCCGCCTACCACCACTACCTCCGCGCACTCTCCCGCTGGCCAAAAGACGCACTCCGACCCGAAGCCCAATTCCAAGACGCCATCCGTCGAAGAATCGAACGAATTTCTGCTGCCGGCAAATTCGACGAGAAGCGGGAGTTAGGCCAATGTAATGCGCTTTATAGTTTACTTGAGGATCGATATCTGGGGAAGGTACGTTGATTTCTATTCATTGATTTTTCTGTTTCTTTGGGATTTGGTTTTTGGGAGGGAGAAGGGGAGGTGAAGGGGGAATGTGGAAAGAAATAGCACGGGATGAGGGCAGTGGAGGGAAGATACACAGATGATACATGAAATAAGAGTAAAAGAGCATTCGGACTGGATGAACATATAAAAAAAGCCAACCTAGAACCACACAACAACAACAACAACAACATCCACAAAAAACCAAACTAACACCCACCCCCTAGTACCCTCTAACATCCAAAACGCTCAAACCCGCCAGCAACCCAACATACTACGAAGATCTCGTCAAAGAACTCGAAGAGGCGCCTAAAAGGAGTTGGTTTCAGCAGCAGGTGAATAAATGGAAGGGAGCTTTGCGATTTCAGTGATGTGTGTATGTGTGTGAGAGAGAGAT
Organism: Sclerotinia sclerotiorum 1980 UF-70; assembly: GCF_000146945.2. Classification (NCBI taxonomy): domain Eukaryota; kingdom Fungi; phylum Ascomycota; class Leotiomycetes; order Helotiales; family Sclerotiniaceae; genus Sclerotinia; species Sclerotinia sclerotiorum. The sequence continues at coordinate 292,161 of NW_001820816.1, read as the reverse complement.
GTACGTGTGTGTGAGTGTGTGTCTGAGATGATGATGACGACCTTGGGAAGAAAAAGAACCAAGTGTAAGATTATATTATATAAACACTTGAATTGGGATGGGATGGGATAATATAAAATTTGTATTACTAGTTAGGTACCTAGTGTGTTGACTGAGGACATGAATATATGAACATAATGAACGTAATGAACGTCCTGTATCCATTCCAAAGCAAACACACCCCTCTACCCCACTAAAGTTTCACAGGGAATCATACATATCAGATCAGATCATAGCTAGGTAGGTAGCTAGTAATCCATTCAAACTTTTAAATTTTACATACACTACTAGCTCTAGCTCTATCTCTTAGACTCCCAAAAGAAGATACCAAATTTCTTTTCTCTTCCTCACTCTCTCCTCTCTCCTCTTCTATCATAAGCCCAGCCCAAGGACAAATACAAAGGACAAAGAGCAAGAGCAAGAGCAAGAGCAAGAGCAAGAGCAAGAGCAAGAGCAAGAGCAAGAGCAAGAGCAAGAGCAAGAGCAAGAGCAAGAGCAAGAGCAAGAGCAAGAGCAAGAGCAAGAGCAAGAGCAAGAGCAAGAGCAAGAGCAAGAGCAAGAGCGAGGAAAAGTGCAGATAGATAGCTATCTAACAATCTATATATATATATACACACATAATTATATACATACAAAACACACAGCCTACAGCATACAGCATACAGCATACAAACTCCACTCCTCCTACCGAGAAATAATACCATGCTGGGGTTCTAGGTCTAGATCCAAGTCCAGGTCCAAGTCCAAAGAAAAGCTAGCTAGGTTGCCAAACAAGGTAGGTAAATGACGGAATTCTACGAGGAATTTGAAAGTTTGTTCTGTTTGTTCGCTGCGCATAGAGTTAAAGAAAGTGCATGCATGCATCCTTCTCCGCCTGCGCGTTTTCCAGTTTCCTCCAACTTTTCAAATCCACTCACTCACTCATTCACTCACTGCTCAACTTCCATTCTAAATATATTTACTTTCTGGGTCTACGCGGCCCATTAACTCGATACTCTGTTCATACATTGTAAAAACAATGCCGCCGCTCAAAATTAACCTTCCTAATCTTGGCAAAGCTCCACTCCAGAATGTAAATAGTCCCTCATTCTTCGCTATCAAGCTTGCGCAATGGAAACTATTCTTGTACAGGCTTCTCGCTTCTATACTCTGCATGCGTGTTTTGACGGTATCGAGTGGTTGTGTTACATATACCGTGATGATACCTGCTAAGCCGCCAATCCCAAAAGTAGATAATGCACCTAATTTTTCTCCGGGCGCGGTATACGATTGTGCGAGTTGACGCAAAGAGGTGTAGGATCCGAATCGAACGGCTGAATTGGCGGATTGACGAGCCGTGGTTGGGACGAAACCTTGGAAGAATCCTCGTATACCTCTTTCGCGTGCGATGATGGGGACAGCGTGGAGGAATCCCTTCATGCGCGGTTTGGCGCTTTTGCGATCGTCGATTCTGCGGTTGTTAGTTATATGTATATTGTAGAGAGGGAAGAGATGGGGACGTACAAAGTTGTCTTAATACTTTCGAATGGTGTGACTGCTAGTAAACTTTCTGTAACACCAGCTCCAAACCCGGCAATTACAGTTCGGGGTCCTGAAATCTTTCCATCGGCGTCTTGGAGTAGTGCTTTATATTGATCGAATGCGACGAATCCTATGATTGTGTATTAATATTCGCACTCTATATCATACATCCCCTCAATCCCTCTCTTCCCCTCAAGCTCTCAAACCACCACTCCACCCTCCATCAAAACACCCCGAAAACAAAACCTCCAAAAAAGAAAAACATACTAATCCCCGCCTTCAACGAATTCCCAATAATCAACGTCGTACACCCCGCATACCAAGCACTCCCAAACTTCGGCCAAGGAAGTTTTCCACTCTCCGGCAATCGTCTATTTAACTGCGTCCGCGTCTTTGCAAATTCAAACGGATATGTAATTGCGATTTCGACCGCGCCGGCTGTACTTCCCGCAATGATGCTACGAAGGGCACTAGGTCTCTGTTTAGGTTTTTCGGAGGGTGTTGGAACCGGTGCTGATGCCGGTGCTGGGGATAGTGTTGCCATTGTGTTTGTTGTTTTGCGTCGGATATGGATGGTGATATTGTATTTATAATTAATTTTCAGAAACGCAATTACAATTGCAATTGGGGTTTAGGAGACAGGAAATGGGGAAATGGGAATTGAGTTTTGGGTAGATATGGCACGGAAGTAAATAAATAGCGACAAGCAGGGATTCATGCGACGGGAAATATTTCGTAAATATTTGTCGAACGGGAGGGATGGTGATGCAATTAATCATACCGATGCTCGGACGTGTGCTGCTTTAAGCGAGGGGTATTTTGATACCTATCAACAGTTGAATGAACTAATGTTGATGTGCTTTGCTTGATTGGTTCACTTACTAGTAATACAAGAGTGTTAATGATAAGTGCGTCAGGAACAAAAGTTAGAAGTTTATTTTAACCTTCATGCTTCATATTAATCATGTATATTTTCTAAGAGCAAGTCTCGAATATTTCTGATATATGTTAAATTCGCTGCTTTTACCCAGCTCCTCAAAGCACTCAAAGGCCCTAAGTCAAATCACCATCTATCGATCTCACTTCCACAACACATTTATTAGTATTGTAATATCTCGAATTTGCATGCTACAATATACTGTACAGTCAAAAACTAACTGTTATCCGGTCATGCAAAGATAGGTATTCTAATGTACAACCAAGATTGTATGCTCAAACGTTGAACCGCCAGTAACTCCATATGCATCTCAACCACCCCTTCTGAACGCCTGGTAAGATTACCATCTCGACCCATGAAAGAGGATGATATTTTCAAAAATCAAAAACTCTACAAAATCCCAAACCATTTCGATCAATCCCAGCCAAATATCATCCCATTACTTAACACTTACTGATTAAAAATCATGGGTGTTCCTCCTAAACTTGGGGCAAGTTGTATGGTATTATATCCTCCAGGCATACCAGCCATAGAACCCATCGAACCCATCTGCTCTCGCTCCATTTTTTCCTGTTCCATACGTGCACGATCAGCTTTCGTGATACGAGATTTACGTGCTGCTGTCGTTCCACCACGAGAACCAACGCCGCCTGATGTACCAGAAGCTTTACCGCCGGAACTAGTACGACTTGTGGTAGTGGTTTTCTCACCAGCCACTTTTGGTTTTCGAGTGCGAGGCTTCTTCGCTGGACCCTCTCCCCTAAATTAGAAGTTAGTCTGACGTAAAAAAAATTCATTTGAGGTTTACAGCACGTACCTGTCAAGTGCCGGTTTCTCGCCTTCTCGAACAAGAGGCCCCGAATACACAAAGAAGCCATCATTTGCAGCGGCAGCTTGTTCCTCCCATAACATTTCAGAATCATCAACAAAACCATCGTCTTTGTCGTACTCATCCTCCTTGGTCTTTCTCTTCGGCTTGGCCTTTCTCGTACCCCCGTCAGTCCCAATACGTCCATCACTCATTCCACCCATCTCAATATTACTAGCCTCTCCTTCAGAATCCAGTGACATCTCATCTCCACTCTCCTTGCTTGAGCCATTTCTCTCCAGGGCTGCACCGGCAGCGGCGACTCTTGCAAGTCGATCACGTTGAGCCGCCAACCGAGGGTGTAAGGCATCCCAACCATAAGTTTCCTCGGCCATACGAGCAAAGTTGACATAAACATTTACTTCACCATCATTCAAGGGGATATCGAGAACGATCGTTGGAGCACGAGTTTCTGTACCATCACTACCTCCGAGCTGCATCAGACCAGAACCAGGGAGTGGAGGTGGGGTAAGAAGAACACTGTCTTTCTCTTTCTCTTTCTCTTTACCCTTAGTCGATGGCTTTGGAGTTGATGTTCCTGAGGCTCCGTTGGTTGTGTTCTTCTTATTCGAGTTACCATTGGGGGCTTGGGGTTCCTTTTGCGACAACATGGTTGGAGCGGGAGGTGGTGTTGGAGCGGGCATTGGTTGTGACGTTAGTGTGGGAGTTGGCGCAAAGGTCCGAGGACTAGCGGAATCAGAAGTTGTTGATAAGCCCAATCGATTAACTATTGGGGAGGCAGGTAAGGAAGTATGTCCATCTTGTTGACGTTGCTGGTGCATTAAGAAGGAATGAGCTGATGGTGAGGTCAATGGCTGATTGGGAGGGTCGACAAGACTGGCGATGGAAGGTGATGCACTGGCGCGATTGGTAACTTGAGGCGGAATTGGTGATCCCTGAGAATTATTGTATGAGTGGTGGCTGACGAGTGTTTCTCGCACAGGATCATAATTAGATCTAACGGGATCATAATTTTGACCGCTGGTTCGAGTGGTAGTCTGTGGTTGTTGTGTTGACATTTGTGACTGAGGTTGAGCCAGATGCTGCTGTGGTTGCGGTGGTTGCGGTGGTTGCGGTGGTGGCGGTGGTGGAGCAACTTGAGGTTGGGGTTGAGGTGGGGCGGAATTAAAGAAAGATTTGGGAATAGCCTCACTTTCTCCTGATTTGGAAATCGTGACGTTCTGTACTGGTGGGGTTGCAGGACCACTAAAATTAATATCACTCAAACGCATTCCAGGAGCATCGGTAATTTTTGTCTGTCGTGATGATTCTCCCCCATTGGTATTTTCAGAAGGCGTAGCCTTCTTTCGTGATCTGGCAGCAGGAGGAGCGTTGGGATCTCTGGGTTTGCGTACTCTTTTAGGTTTTGGTGCGTCGGTATTTGTAGCTGAGCTAGCATCTCCGGCCTTTGGTCTGGGCTTTCTAACTGGTTTCTTGCGGGCAGGCTTTTCTGATGTTGAAGCACCCGTGGTGGAATGATTGACTGTAATGCTATTTAAATCATTACGCAGTTGCATATCATCCATCTCAGGACTTGATCGTGGTGGGGATGATAAATCGGAATTACTGTTGTTGGAACCCATCTGTGGCGAACCCCCGCGAACATCATGAGAATTTGACATTTTTGACCCAAGAACTCAAATTCGTTACAATTTGAATTATTAATAAATGTCTATCAACACCATCTAATTTTGATATTTGATATTTTGAAAGAAATTTGTGTTTCAATTCTGATCCTTTCTGCGTGATTTGAGATTTGGTGATTTGTAACCCGTGTTTCGTTGTTGGCGAAACGTTCGTAGTGGTACCGAGAGTTGCGAAACTTTTCTGAATAGCTTCAATTTTGAGACGTGGATGAGAAAAGTCGGAAATGGTGGTGGTTGATAAGAAGCGAGTTGAGAGGGATCTAGAAGATAGAGGAACAAATAATTGAGATTAGTCGGTATCTAATGGGATTATTTTGGGACCGTGAATGATAGAAAGTCAAAAAGTATCGATGGAATAAAAGATCGATTGAATAGATCTTTGTATATTTTAATGTGGTGTAAAAGGGAAGAAGTAATCAAGATGAAAAAGTTGACGAGTTGTTTTAGATATGGGAGGTTGGAAGGGAGAGGGGGATTTTAGACTTCTTGTACTTTGATCATTTACTACGTTTTGGATTTAATTCAATACAAGCGACATTTCCAATTATTCACAAGACGGCCGGCCCTTGAGGAGTGTCTTCCCGCATGGAAGGCGCAAGGTCAAGGTAAAGGTAAAGAAGAAAGGGAAGAGAAGAGAAGTGGAAGTGGAAGGGGAAGGGGAATTTGGAAGGGGAACTTGGGATGGGGGGAAGAACGGTTGCCGGAACATGAACTGATGAATTAGATGAGAGATGAGAGATGAGCTAACCAGTTAAGTGGACTAGTATGTTATGTAGGATGGAGGAAATAGCAGGAGGTGGTGGTAGTAGTAGTAACAAGTAGGAGCTACCAATCTGCCTATAGGTAGGTACATTGCTAGGTAGTCAGGTAGTTGGCAATTGTTAGGTATTTATTATTTCTTTTATTTCTTCCTGTCCCACCTTTCTTCCACCTGGTCTGGGCATATATATGGGGGCGCTTTTGCTTGGAGTGTCATGACATGGGGGAGGATTTTCGGGGTTCAAGTGTTCCATTGCGGATCCATCGAAGCAATAATACCGTAGGGCACTTTGTATTCCGTGTATGTAGCTATTAGTGCAAAAGATTGGCTGGCTCGTCTTACAGAGAAAATATGATAAAAGGGATCTGTAAACTTGGTTCAATTGATGAGTCGGGAATAGACGAGAGACAAAACGAGACAAGGGAAGGAAAAGGTCTAGTCTATTACTGTACTGTGCCTACCTACCTAGGTATTATACCTAGTACTCTATTCCCTCTACTTTACTACTATCTCGGTACTCAACCCGGAAATTATAAACTAATAAGGATGTAGGGGGAGAAGAGAAAATATTCATTACTACCTACTTTACTTTATCGGGCTAAGAAATATAATGTATGTATATGTGTCTATGTATCTACATCTATTTAGCAATCGCCTTCTTCCACGAAGTACGACTCAATCTCTATGACTACCTGGTAGATGTGTTGTTGAATTAATGCATGTGATTTTGTACCCATTTATATCCAGTTATATCCAACGGAAACGTCAGATAACATCTCCGTATGCGCGATTCCGCATCTAAAAGAAATTCCTCCATTTTCGGGAAATACTTTCATATTCCCCTTTATGTTTGAGTCGTGGATGATGAATAATGTGTTGATGTGGGAATATATGTAAGGTGCCTGATATTCAAGCTTATGTAAGGATACTTTTCACATACATAAACTCGAAGCAAATGTAACAATGAAATTGATATTTGTTTCCATCGAGATGTTGTCAATCGTTGCTCGACGTCTGATGGCTTCCCGAAATAAATCTTTGTGAAATGCAGCTAGTCAGGTACAGGTTAGCGTGAAACCTTAAATTTTTGTTAGAGGCTCACGTTTGAATATCCTAGCAGCCTTGCATACGGATCTTAAATTTCCCCACAACCTACCTACCTAAACAAAAGAACTACAAAAGTTACAATCATGGAGTTTCGTGGTGAGAGATTTACTGTTAATCTTTCAGATGATGAGGATGAAATTGAATCAAGTTCAACTATCCCATCGAATAATGTCCCTTCATTTGCATCTGCTTTCGTCGCAGATATTAAAGAACGTTCTACAAAGCCACCAACAGCTCCTCAATTAAAAACTTCAACAACAGGATTTCCGGAACATAAAAAGCGGATACGAGTATCGGCGTTCAAAAAACAAAGGGCGGCAAATACAAATGAAGCTGTGGCAGATTCTCCCAATGCGTTTGGAGTTCCTCCTTCTCAGGGACGTCCAACGGGCGCAGACGCATCCACGCAGGATGATGAGTTCAGTGTCGACAAGGAAAGGAAAAGAATAGATGAGGAAAACAAAATGAGAATAGCTTCCATGTCAAAGGAAGAAATTGAGCAAGAACAAGAAGAATTACTCGCTACTTTAGATCCTTCACTAATTCAACGACTTTTGAAGAGAGCCAATCTTGATGATGGACGTGGAGATACTGGAATTGATCCCCCGTCCTCGACACAATCTCTCAGTAACGATGAGAACAAAATTTCACCTCAGGAAACTAATGTTGAGGCCATCCCTGCACCAAAACCAGAAGGCAAGCCAGTTGCGCCTCAAAAATCAGTGAGATTTGAAGAAGATGAAGAGCCGGCAAATCCCATAGACCTAAGACCAGCATCCGAGATTAGTTCCAGTGTCCCAGAAATTCCGCAACCATCTTTACATTTTCCAACTGCTTCAGCTGTTCCAGACTTAGATCCGAACGACCCTTCGTTCCTCGAAAACTTACACAAAAAATACTACCCATCACTTCCCGCGGACCCTTCGAAGCTTGCTTGGATGGCACCGATACCTACACATGGTTCTGTAGCGGATCAAGAATCTCCTTATTACCCAGCAGCTGAAGCTTTGGCAGCTTCAGCTCTTCGATATGACTTTAGGGGTGGTTTATTGCCGCCAAGAATTGCAAGAGCTATGCCAATTACAAAAGGTCTACATCATCATGGTGAGGCTCCTGAAGCAGCTGGGTATACAATTCCGGAATTAGCAAGGTTAGCTCGCTCTGCATTCCCAGCTCAAAGATGTATTGCATTCCAAACTCTGGGAAGGTTTCTTTACAGGTTGGGTAGAGGTGAGTGGGGAGATAGTGGTACTGAGATGTCGAAGGGCTTATGGAGGCTTGTGGAAGAGGGTAAAGTTATCCAAAGTCTTGAAGAGGCTGCCAATGCCGAAGGGGGGCATCAAGGTAGCAAGGCCTATGCGATAGAAGCTTTATGGCTATGGCAGAAAGGGGGTGGACATATCTGGAAGGCGGATTGATGAGCTACGATAAATGATTTCGGTCTATGTATTATGATATTCTACAAAAGCTTTTGGAAATTTTTCTCAATTCTTGTACCATGATTTTAATGACTATACCTAACAAGCTGGTTGTGTTTTACTTCCTTCATCTTCTCTTTGCATATCTTGGTATTTGTTTCAATGTCCAAATAAAATCCAACTTTGTATTTGCCTATAGCTTTGCCAAACTATCTGCAAAACCTATAACAATAGGTAAATATCCAGGTCTGAGCATGGAAGGCATTGAAACATATGATCTTGAACTCTCAAACAAACTAAACTAGAACAAGAAAACCCCAAATAGAATAATAGCATAATAAAAGTCACAAGCGAGTGAGTGAAAGGCAATTAATTTAATTAGCCACCCTTTTTTAAAAAAATTCCTATAGTTATTTATCTATTTACAAGCTGTTATAATGTGATATTCATTAATGGCATAACGGAAGAGGAGAGGAGAGTTTTGCACCTTCTTACTGGATGATAAGATTTATGTATATGTCTTTTTGATAATTTTTCTACAGTTTGTTGTTTTTCTTGCTTTTTTACATTTTTTTTATTAATCGGGTATCTTCGAGTATGATTTTATTGTGGATGTATTTTATATTATTGTTTTCGATTTGAGGGTAGGATTTTTTTGGTATTGGTATTGTGATTGTGATTTTTTTGTTGAGTGAGTATAGTATTGTTTTTTTTTAACGGGGCATTGATATTGGTATTGGTATTGGTATTGATGTCAAGAAAAGGGGAGGACTCATTATATCCTTTGGATGTTACAGAACTAGGTACTGTTTATAACAGAGTCTTGAAGTAGAGTTACTCTGGGATTCTGGGGGTTACTCTCGGAGTCTGCTTTGGTTTGGTTTAGTTGCTTGGAATTTGATACTTGATATTTGTCTCTCTAGCTTTGATATTGTTCAGTGTGAAATCTATACTTGTGCTTATAGTTGAGCAGGTGGATGGGGGGAGAAAGTGTTAATTGGAAAGAAGAAGAAGAAGAAGAAGAAGAAGAAGAAGAAGAAGAAGAAGAAGAAGAAGAAGAATGTACCCAGTAATTCTAGTACCCAACACTCGCAAGGAGATTATCAAAATAGATATTAGCAGCACAGCGTATAATCATCATACCCTTGAAGTTCACAAGACTCTTCTCTGCAACAAGATCAAACACTTCAACTCAATCCCCAATGAACATCTCACAGACAAACCTTTGAGACCCCTTCAAATACAACCAACATCCTCCGCCTTACTTCTCAAATAGATCCAAACCAGTAAACACGCACCCATCAAAATAGAAAATGAACTCCTTGCCTCTATGACTCCTATCATCCTATTCTCTATTAGCCAACGAATTCCGATCCTCCCAATTAACAAATAACACTATCCATAAGTGAGTATCCTAATATCCAACTATACAAAACACAACGCGTTAAAGCTTACCGAAAAAAGAAGGAATTTTGGTATACATGTACACGAAACCCGACTCGAAGTTTCGTTCGTTCATTCATTCATTCATTCATGTCTTTCTCAGTGGCTATTAGCTTATTAGCTACCAATGAATCTTTGTTGAGATTGGATAAAAGAGCTTGAATGGAGTATTTTGATTATCGGAATTGGATTTGGGGAAGGATGTGTAGAGTTGGTTGAGTAGGATTAAAACGGAATATTTAAAGGGGGTACTGGGACAAAATCAGAAGGTTTCCGCTTCGTCTCTTCGATTCTTGGTGCCTTCAAAGTGTAGTTTTCATGTCCATTCTGAGGGAGTGGCATGTGCATTCATGGGAAATATATTTTGACGGGGATTAAGAAATTTTATCATGTTCTTACTCCTTCTTAGAAGTCGACACTGAGCAAAAGTGCATGGAGAGCTCGATACCCATTAACGCGCGCCTGTGAATACCCTGATCGATTCGCTTGTTCTCAATCTTTACTAAATAGATTAGTTATTATAATAGTGATTGGAAGAATTAGTATGAGTAATGCCAGTGCCTTAAATTCCATCAACGGTGTTTTCCTTTTTTGAATGAAATATAACCTAATATACATCCGATCACCTAACATATTCCATCATTAAGGAATTTTTAAATTTCGTTCCCTCATAAGACCACTTCGTAGCCAATCATATCCGTAACATCATAGCAAATCTCATTGAAACTTAGTCTGCCCTCTTCTTGGAGTCCCCCTCAACCTCACCCGCGCTACTAGCACTAGGTGTTTTCAACCCTTCGCCGTTAGAATTATTCATACCACCTGTATTTTCATCCTCATCCCAAGCATCCTCCCCATTCTCGTCCCAATTATCAACCTCTTCATCTAGTGTCCTCGACGCTGCAGTCACACCACTCTCCTGTGCTCCCACTCCCTCTCCCAGTTCCAAGTCTTGATCTTCATCCCCAGGTACCACATGATACGTCTTTGCTAACCGTTTCCGCTCCAACATCCGTAAATGATACCAACTACATAGTGCTACACCAGCTAGCGAACCCACGATATTTGCGACAATGTCGTAAAAATCAAAGATTCGGCCATTGGGCAAGAAACCTTGGAGGAATTCAGAACCCACTCCAAGAATGCCAGTGCAGAATATGAGAGTAAAGTTGAGGGTTCTTCGACGATTGGTGTCGAGAATCCAGTAGAAGACAACGGTGAGAATGAAGAAGGTTACAGTATGTAGGACTTTGTCGTTGATGACTGCGTCGACTTGAATGGATGTTAAACCCGTATAACCAGCGAGCAAGAGAAGGAACAGGAATGCTCCTATTGTGAAGACGGTGTGTTAGTTTTGAGGATCTCTGGGGAAACGGAGAGTGCATTATGGATAGGATAGAATAACATGGTGTGGAGAAGGAGGGGAGGGACAAGGAACTAGGAGTTTAGCTAGAGTGTGATTTACCTGCAAAGGGTAGCCTTATGCGCATTTTCCTGGAAATCCTTTTCTTTTCTTGATAGTTCTCAGTCGAATCTTCTGCGTTAATAAAGCATCACTGCTACTTTCAAAGCAAATTGTTTGAGTAACGATGGAGTAGTTGAAGCCTTGGGGATACGGAACAGTGGTTTTCTTTATGGTTGTGTTGAGACAAGCTCTCTTGTGTTCAAACAGAGTTCAGAGCTTCTGGTTAAACCTGGCAACTTGCAGGTCCTTCTCCATTTCCATGTGGGTTGGCTGCAGCTTTCAGATAACACCTGAGGTTTGGTTCGTCTATCTCGCTTGTCTGGGTACACCTATCACTCCATCTGGCACGGACCAGTATCTTCAATGTTGAATATGGAGATTCCAGTACGAGGTACTAGGTAGGTTATCTTTAATTCGACCTGTACATAGAAAAATAGAGAGATAATTGAATTGTAAATATTTGTATTTGTAAATTGTGATGCATTGTAATTGTCTATAAATTTTGAGGATATACCAGTCCAGATATGAAGAGCATCAATGAAAAATCATGGTCCAAATGGTGCTTGATTCATTGTCTTTTCTATACACTACGACTGCTAGATTTCTAGGTAAGGGAATCACAGACAACGTCCTACAACCACCAATTCTAACCTCATCTCCAGAACTTCATCAAACCAACAACGTCAACGCCAGAAAATAATCAATATTTTGCGCAAATCTGATACAAAGATGCGCACAATATCGAATCCAATTTAAATCACGAAAAGGCGACAACTCTAAGACGGTTTGTCGCGACCGAGAGATTTGACGTTATGGGCGGCGGAGAGAGGGGACTTTTGTCTCGCTCTGGGGTATCCGGACACAACTCTTCCATCACGAATGGCACGTCATGGCAACCTTCCTCATCGAATATAATTCATCCCCAAAAGTCTTACCAAAATAAAAACAATACTCCTCCGCGATCGCATACTCCAAGTATATTCGATGCCACAATGGCTGACTCGGCCAACGTACAGGAGGAGGAAAGTCAAAGGACAATATTTAAAGAATTATATCGCCGCAGCGAGGCAAAGTTAGCGGGTTTGTTTGGAGGTGGTGATTATACTGCAGATGCCGATGAATTTCAAGATGTCTCGGCACAAGATACACAATTGGTCGAAGATGAAACCGCCATTGAACCGGCTAAGCAAGCACAACCACCAAAGAAGCCGGCGCGCGCCATAGATGAAGACAATTATGATGATGACGATGATGAAGAGGAGGACGGGCAGCAAGATTCCCCCTCGAAGGGAAGAAGCGCGAATGCTTTGTTGTCGCCCTCGAAGTCTGGGAGTTCTCCCATTCAATCTGACTTATCCCCTTCAAAGAACGCGGAACAGAATAAGGATGATGCTGCAAGCGACCAACCTAAAACTTCTGAAGATGCGCGCAAGAAGTTGGAAGAGGAGAAGAAGGCCATCGAGGATGCTGCCAAGCGCAGCTTCAATACCATATTCTATACATTGGAGAATGATCGGATAGCTATGCTAGAACAGCAAAGGCTGGAGGAGTCCGAACGGCAAACTGATGCGGAAATGGACAACAATGGGAATACTGGACCTACTAGTAACAGGCAGGCCGAACAACACAGTTCTTTGGCCAATGCTGAGATGGGCGCATCGAGTTTGACGTTGAAGAATCTCTTTGCTCGCATTGATGCAAAGCGTGACAGGGTTCAAGCTACGGATATGGAGCTGAGAGCCTTGATTAACGAAGTCCGTAAGAATAGAAGTAAATGGGCCAATGAGGACAACGTAAACCAGGAAGAATTATACGAGGCTGCCGAGAAAGTTTTGAGTGAACTCAAGGCTATGACAGAATACTCGGCTCCCTTTCTTGTCAGGGTTAACAAGCGCGAGGCTCCTGATTATTACAATGGTAAACCTCATAGTTCATACATACGTAGTTCTGGCGCTGACATGAAACAGTTATCAAGCAACCCATGGACCTCGGCACAATGACTAAGAAGTTGAAGTCGTTGGTATACAAATCTAAGAAGGAATTTGTTACTGATCTCGACTTGATATGGGAAAACTGCCTCAAATATAATGGGGCAGATAAACATCCTCTGCGAAGAAATGCGGAAAACATGAGGAAAGAGGCCGCAAAACTTATTCCTCTAATTCCAGATCTTATCATTCGACCTAGAGCAGAAGTGGAAGCGGAGGAACGTCGTAAACAGAACGGAGGCGATGATGCCGATGAAAGTGATGACGAACCTATTATGTCTTCTCGAGGTCGAGGTGAAGGCGGTCGAGGTGTAAAGGGATCTGCCAAGTCACGAAAGAATGCTTCCGGACGTGACAAAAGCACTCCGGTTGTCGACAAAAAGCCTGCTATTCAACTCAATGGTGTACTTGGAAGTCTCAATCAGGACGGTTGTGAAGTAGAAGGTAGTCAAAATGGCTTTTCTACTCCAGTTCCTGGTGGTTCAGTAACACCCAGTGGTATGAATGGTGTTGCTAGTCAGGTTGATGGCATGGATATCGATGTTCCTTCAATCAATGGTCTAGGTTTGCCTCAGGGATTCGGAGGAGAAGATGTCCATGAGGATGAAGAATATAAAATCTGGAAACAGGTTACCAAGAAAAATCGTGCTATGGTTGCTAAGGAACGAAACCGATTGTTCAAAGGTGATAAATTGAATCCCGATGAGCCTGCTCTTTTGCGAACCAAAGCCGGGATGCGGAGATGGCTGCGCCAACGAAAGCAAGATGATCCGAGTGGCTCAAAAGCTGAAGGTGTCGTGGAAGATAAACCTGCGAAACAAGGCGCAGAGACTCTTGCCGAAGGTATGGAAGGCGAAGAAGAACATTTCTTGCCTGACTATTATGATCCACTATCAGCTATTCCAGATATCAACCCAAAATTGCAATGGGTGGAAGATGCAGATGGTAATCTAGTTGAGCAGTCGGATGAATTTCTTCGAATGGTACCTGCTGGACACTTTACAGCACCGAAAAGTTTCTTGACCAACAAGGTTGAGGCTAATATGAAGCAAATGCAAGAAACCAGAAAGTTGTGTTCTAAGATCGGCGTTATAAAGCAGATGCAATTGCAGGCACAGGTAAGACCTACGGCTTTGGCTGTATGTTGAGTTTTACTAATTTTCCGTTTCAGATGTACAACAATCAATTCCCTAAGTATGAACCTGAACCATTTGTAGAAACAGATATCGAACCACATGTCACTTCAGATGATGGTCCTATCATGTCTTCCTGGGTTTGCAAAGCTGCAATGCAACGATCTGTTGCCAAGCTATGCTATCATGCTGGTTTCGAAGAATTGCAGCCTTCTGCTCTAGATGTCATAACTGACATTGCTGGAGATTTCTTTGGTAAAATTGTCAAAACCTTTGGTGTCTACCGAGAAGCGCATAAAGTCCCTGCTGCACCTGGCTCTGGAAGTAAATGGCAAGACCGTTACTCTAATGAAGAAGTCGTCTTGCATACTTTGGGTGAAAACGGTATGGATATAGAAGCCCTGGAGAGCTATGTCAAAGATGATGTTGAGCGTTTGGGAACCAAACTTTCAGTCATGCACGAACGCATGAAAGCACATCTTACAGATTTACTCAGACCTGCTTTAACAGATGGAACTCAGGATGGATCTGGTGCATTTAACGAGGGTAGTGAACAGTTTGTTGGTGGTGATTTCGCTGCGGAACTTGGTGAAGATTACTTTGGGTTCAAGGCACTCGGTTTGGACAGTGAATTCTCAATGACTAGTCTTGGCGTACCGTTACATCTCCTCCATACGAGAGTACGTAGCGCCTACCAAGGACCAGCCGCAGCTGCGCCACAAGCTGAAATATTCCAACCACTGCCTCCTCTACCACCTATTACCAGGGAAAGCATAGCCAGTCAAATTGGCCTCGTCAGGAATTTCTTTCTCGCCAAGCTACACGCAAACGATGATGAACCTCTGGTGGAGGACGAAGAACTCACTGGAAAACAAAAACCAACGCGTCCACGTCTTGGTCCAACGGGTAAAATCACTAGTCCTCGCAAACGTCCACTAAAAGAACAAAGTGGCAATGCGAAGAAAAAGAAGAAGCTAGATAATGGTACAGCAATTGAACCACAATCTTCAGCTAAAACTGGTGTAAGTGGAAGTCCGCAAAAAGGAGACGGTAAGAAGGTCAGACCTGGTGTACCGAATGGTGGGGGAGGATCTGTGTCGGTGGATGGAGTGGAAAGTCAGGATCTTAATAGTCCGATTGAAAAAGATGATGGGACTTTAGGTCCAATGAGTCCCGAAAGTATTATTGAACGGTAGTTGGTTTGGGGATGTCGTGATATATAAAAGTTATATTTAGGGACGGTGGTTGTATTGTCTTTGTGTATGTGGGTGGTGTTGTTTGGGTGGGTGGCTATTTATGGGAAGATGGAATGTTAAACTGCGCATTCACTATTATATCAGGTATTCCCTCGAATCGAATTGAGGATGATGGCAATAAGAGCGGAGTTCATTCACTTTGATATTCATTCGTTTATTTACCCTTTTTCACAAGAATATAAAGAAGTAGCTTGGATATGGATATGGATTTGGGAAGGAGGAGGGGGATGGGCTTGGGCATGGTATGAATAGCGGGTGATGGATAACTCGAGCATATTAGTACATATGGGATAGGATGGTATCGGACAGGATGGATAGGACTAGTATGAAAGGGGTGGATTTTTCAATCAAGTACCTGTCAGTAGGCAGGCTCGGATCGGGAGAAGCGGAATACCTATAGTATCGACTGGGTATCGATAAAGTGGTCATTCAGATTTTGAACTGAGAGTGCATGTTGCTTTTGCTCGGAGATTAGAGCAGAGTAGAGCAAATGGTGCGAAGCAGAGTAGGGCAGGGCAGTGCAGAGACTCCCTTTAGTTAATTTATTCATGTTATGTGTATTAAGATTTATTTTTGTCCTTTTTTTATTTAAAATGCGGGTGATGTTCCTTGGTGGTTTTTGATATTTAAAGCTTGAGATTTCTGTTTTTAATGGAAGTGAATCCGATTTATTATGTTTTAGGTCGGTAATTGAGATTTTAGGGGCGGTGATTAGAGGATGTGGGAAGGGAAGGGAAGGAGAAAGGAAGGGAAGGGATGAGGAAAGGAAGAGGGGGAGAAGGAAGTAAAAGAAATTTTGCAGCGAAATGATTGTATTGCGGAGATTGAAAATCGGAAATATATTCATTATGAATGGTATTTTGAAGGGTTAGCAATGAAGATGACGACGGGGGCGGGGATTCGAAATTCGGGTGCTGATTTGGGGTGAGGGAGCTTTTTGTAATGTTGGATGGATGGCATGGAGTTGGTAGAGGCTATAGGATAGGAGATGCATAGTCCCAGCTGATATGGTCTGGATACGCTAGCTAGCTAGGTAGTGGGAGTTCTTTGCTGGAAGTTTTTCGTCTGGGAGTATCGGATGTTGGGATGGATGGGTTGCTTTTGGGAAATGTTTTATGGTGTTTGGGATATCTTATGATATCTTATGGTACTTATGATTCTGTATTTATTGTAAGATGAAGATACTTACTTATTGTGCTGTTGTTTATGGATACTAGTACATGATACACAAATATGATGTATGATATATTATACGATACACGATATTCCTATCAATTGAAGATGAAGAATAATGAATAATAAATGATATATATATATTTCGATAGAACCTCACCTCCAAACATCCTTAAAAGAAGTCCCCCCAAAAAACCCCAGTTAAAATATCTCGAAATAATATTTTTTGGGTTTTCAAAAACCACCCGTCCGCACAATGTCCAAGCTATCGTCTGGGTCGCAACCCTTTAAAATACTTGAAACTCGCTACCTCTATTCTATAACACTACTTCTGCTATCTGTTATCAGCATTGCCTTTTGCACGATCTGGTCGGTCGAGAGAAAAGTGTACATGTCGTCGCTGAGGTAGTCACCTTCTACTATACCTTTGAGAGCGTTGACTTTTATCGGCCTATGATCCAGGTCCACGTTCACGTCGTCACAGATTGCCATTCTACTCCCTGCAAGCACAGCCTTCATATCATCTGTGAGATTGATGGCTGTGCTGGTGAAGGAGACGGATGGTTGCACACAGCAGTACCTTTATATACGATCCTATGGTACCGAATATGGTACTCTTACCCGTACCACCTGCAGTTGCACCGAACATGATCAGTGCCTTGGGCCTACCCGTTGGGTCTATGAGGCTATCACCGATGTGCCAATTCCAAGTTTCTATGATATCCGTGTCGTTGTCGAACAGGGGTAGCTAAATGAAGCTTTCTATGTTCCCGGCGAAAGAGCATATTCACCTGACGGGCAACTTTACGAAGCTTGAGACGTCTGTAGTTACCCGTCTGACATGCTCGAGCTCGGGCATCCTCGAATGTGAAATCATCTGGGAGACTGTCGCGATCTGAAGCTCATCGTCTTATGCCTGGTGGTCACATAGTTCATACAGAGTACATACATGGAGTCTATGCGGACGAACAGTATGACGTCCAGCTCAGTGGCGTTATTGGTGTTACATGTATTCCTGTAATCATATCTATCTGGAGGAACTTATGAATGTATAAATATATTCAAGTATTCAAGTATGCTTTAGAATCTTGATCCCTGATGGGTTTTGACAACCTGATATTTAAATGTCAAATTTGGAAAGAGAGAGGTGGCTACCTAGTAGGTGGGTATCTACTATCTAGAGAGATGTATAAAATTGTAATTCAGAATCATATGAAGTAAGATCTTGTAAAATCATATTCATATGCATTTCTCTTTACAAATCCCACATGGAATCCTTATATACGGAAATCGGCCTTTGACATTTTCCCTTTTCTCTAGCCTGATGTAGAATTCAAAAATCCATGGGGGTATCATGACATGTTTATATCTAGTATGTAGCATACCTTGTATACTCGGTAGTAAATGATGGATTGGATATTTAAACGCCCATGGCAATGCAAATACAAAAACAAATGCTCCCATCCGTGCATACATACATACATACAAACTTTTGTATATAAATTATAAGATTACATTCCCGATGATGAAATGAACGCCCTGCTTTTTGGGACTTTTTGATGTTTTGCTTTCATTTTGGCTTTTCCAGAAGGGGAAAAGGAAGTGGGTTCATGGAGATATATGATTATGTTTCATTTTATGCAACGGCCTGAGACTGTGAGACCGGGGACTCGGATTGTAGTTTTATTATCTAGGAGGGGGAGAGAGTGTTAGTTTTGATCGGGGCGGGGCGGGATTGGTGGGGGAGGAAGAGGGAAGGAGGGGGAGGAAGAGGGAAGGAGGGGGTGTAGGGGATATTAATGGGAGATGGAGATGAGGAATAAGGGTGAAGGAGGGAGGAGGGAAGGAAGAGGAAGGAGGGTGAAAGAGATATTAATGGGAGACATAGATGGGGAGTTAGGGGAAAGAGAGGAGAAGCGAAAGGAAAGCGGAAATGGGATACGAGAAAACATACCTCCATCTTCAAACCATCACTTTTATCCTGTACATCTTTAATAGCTTGTTCGACTCTTTTTCTGATTAGGTGAAAAGTACGTTAGTAAACTGCTCTTATTCTTATTCTCATCCTCATTATATTCCAAATCTCCCCTCAAAACTCCTTGTCGAAATCCCCGGAGGTAGAGGGGATGAAAATCGTAGAAGAAAGTATATAGGAAGAATGTGGCACTTGGGACATGGAACATATGGTATAGGAGAATATATACGCACATTTCCTTCTCGATAAATTCTAAACGTCCGTCAACGGCCATAACAGCTTCGGTTTTATCTTGTTTTAGGAGAACGGGACCGACGAGCTTATATATGTTGGAGTCGGAGGAGAGGGCGGCGAATTCCTGAGGATGGTTAGTGAGCGGTTTGGACTGAGAAGAATGGTCATGACGATGAGGTGGAAGAAAGGGAACGGATGAAGTGAACTGTACTTTTTGAACGCCCTTATTTTCTTGTTGTTGAGATTCGAGCTTTTGGCGCGAGGAGATCGAATTTTGGAGATCTGGAAGAGGTTAGTATGTGTGATGCAGGGGACAAGTACTGAGGAGACACATACCTGTTTGGAGTTTTTGATATTCCTCCGTGAGGACTTGGAGACGTTGTTGTTGTTCTGCCATAGTGAGGATTGAGGATGTGAAGCTACTTGATCTCTGGGATGGAATTTGAGGGTTTAGATAGGTTTATTATGTGCTGCGGTGATTGCTTTTCCTGTGAGAAAAATGCTGCGACAATATATCAATCGATTATGATTTTGATTACCACAAACAACCCTCTTCAAAGTGTAGTCGTAGAAAAGTAAAACAATTTGTCTTTGAATAATATTCCAATATCAAAATTTCCCAAGTTTCTCTTATCGAATATCAAGTTATTGACATGATGTCTAGCGCAATCGCGGGGCAACCAAGACACCGCCAAGCTCAAGCGATAACCCAGACTTCACAAGTTCTAATTCCCTCCGCAAACTCAGTTACCAAGACACATAGGACGAGAATATCATGCGCAGAGAGAGCCTCATTTTCAGTTCGGTCTATTAATATCCATTTCCACAGTTCTTCAATCTGTAGTTTGGAGTTCCTTTGTTGTTCAAGGTTACCGTCGTCATTTTACCGAATTCGCAACCTACTCAAGTACAACAACATCCAAGCCAAAGGTCAACACTGCTATTCTTCGACCAGAAAGTAGTACCGTGTAAAATAATTGATAGGAATCTCATTTCTACCTGGACGAGCACCTTCTTCACCTACACATCATCATAATACACACAAACCCCACCCTCAACATGTCAAACACCGATTTCCTCGGCCGCGCCATAGACGTGGTTAAAAAAGCTATCGAAGCCGACACTGCAGCCGAATATGATAAAGCATACCAGCTCTACTACCAATCCCTCGAACTCTTCATGCTCGCACTTAAATGGGAAAAGAATGCCAAATCTAAGGAAATGATCCGCGCCAAAGCAGGTGAATACATGGAACGAGCCGAAAAACTAAAAACACATCTTGCAGAGGCGGATGGCAAGCGGAAGAAACCTAGTATGATGGGTGCGAATGGGAGTTCAACGGGAGGAAAAGCAAATGAAGAGGAAGGAGATCCGGAAAGTAAGAAACTGAGAAGTGCATTGCAAGGTGCGATTTTGCAGGATAAACCGAATATTAAGTGGGAAGATGTTGCGGGTTTGGAGGCAGCGAAGGAAGCACTGAAGGAGGCAGTTATCCTGCCAATTAAGTTCCCGCATTTGTTTACGGGGAAAAGACAACCTTGGAAGGGTATTCTGCTTTATGGACCACCAGGGACGGGAAAGAGTTATTTGGCTAAGGCAGTGGCTACGGAGGCAAATAGTACGTTCTTCAGTGTGAGCAGTTCGGATTTGGTTAGTAAATGGATGGGAGAGAGTGAAAGGTATGTTTCTTGATTTTGAATATTAAGCTGGGGCATGTCTGATCATTGAAACAGATTAGTTAAACAGTTATTTACCATGGCCCGGGAAAACAAACCCTCTATTATCTTCATTGATGAAGTAGACGCTCTTTGCGGGCCTAGAGGAGAAGGAGAATCGGAAGCCTCAAGACGTATCAAAACGGAAATGCTTGTACAAATGGATGGTGTAGGAAGAGACAGTCGAGGCGTGTTAGTTCTAGGTGCTACAAATATTCCCTGGCAACTAGATGCCGCCATTCGACGTCGTTTCCAACGTCGTGTTCACATTTCCCTCCCCGATTTACCTGCACGAACAAAAATGTTCGAGATCAGTGTCGGTACCACACCTTGTGAACTAGTGGCATCGGATTACAGGAAATTGGGAGAATTAAGTGAAGGTTACTCTGGAAGTGATATTAGTATTGCGGTTCAAGATGCTCTCATGCAACCTGTACGGAAGATTCAAACTGCTACACATTATAAAAAGGTATGTTTCCCGCATCTCACCCCGCAAATCCATTTCTCTGCAATGCGAAAAAGTAACTAACACCCCGAAAAGGTCATGGTCGACGGCGTAGAAAAATTAACCCCCTGCTCGCCCGGCGACGCTGGCGCTATGGAAATGTCATGGACAGAAGTCGATTCAGACAAACTCCTCGAGCCACCCCTTCAAGTAAAAGATTTCATCAAAGCCATCAAGGGAGCTAGACCTACCGTCTCACAAGAAGATATCCAGAGGAGTACGGAATGGACAAATGAGTTTGGTAGTGAAGGTGCTTAATTTCTCTCTTCCATTGAATTTAATTAGTACAATGATTGGTTGAACAAGCAAACAAGCAAGCAAGTGATCAAGTAATAGCGAAAAGAAAAAAAGTTGCAAGCTCAACGGGAAGTGCTACTGAGAGCGATAGGAGGAAGAGGAGTATAGGATATGGCATGGTGGCGAGTATGGCGTTTATAAAGGGATAGCGTTCTAAACCGAATGAACGTCGGCATGATTTAAGAATGCCTCGACTTAAGAAAGGCGAAAAGCTACAAGAAGAATACAATACAATACATATATGTCAATAATATCCACGTCTCACACTACACTTTTGATAAATACAGAGTCCAAGTTCAGGAAGATGACAAGAGAAGAAAGTAGAAAGAAAAATTATCCAAAAATGTATCGAGTTAATATGCTTTTTTCCAATTTTATGCACCTCATAGTGTCTGTCGTCTAGCCATTTAAAGTACCTACGTATGCATGCAAGCAAGAAAGCCAGAGAGATACGGTAAGTAAGAAAACAAAAAGTATTCCTCAACGCCGATAATAACACAGCTATACTCCGCCAAAGTGACCCAGCTGCAGTGCCCGAAATTTACAAGATAGAGAGAAAGGAAAGGGAGAAGGAGAAGACGTCTAAACCATGTGATGTGTACAATGATGAAGAAGAAATTTACTCCGCCTTGCTCTTCTTCTTCTTCTTCTTCTCACCCTCCTCTTCACCGTTGGCTTCACTGTGTCTTCTCTTTTTGTCTTTCTTCTCGCTTTTTTCGCTCTTGTCTTTCTTTTCCTTCTTATCCTTTTTGTCCTTTTTGTCTTTGGATTTCTTCTCTTGCTTGGAAACGGATGTAGGGGCGATATCGGCCATTTCGGTGTCTTCGGCGGTTGGGTCCTCAACGTTGATGTCACCGAGAACAGCATCCATTGCTTTTTTCTATTAAATATGTTAGCCAAGAAATCAAGAGTAGCAAATCTTCATAATTCTTACCATTGCATCTTGGTTCTTTGTTGGTGCGGTACCGGTGGCGTAGAAATCTAATCTTTCTTCGACTTGAGCTCTCAGTGCCTCACCAAATTTGTTGGTTGGTGCCTCAGAAAAGTTATCGATTCTACTTGCGATACTGCACTTGTTTGCCAAAAATCTGGAAATGCGTCCCTTGTTCTTTGCGCCTGCACGACCGATGAAGCTGGAGTGGTAGATCAATCCATATTTGGGTGTGTTACCCTTGGTCTTGAGTGCTCTGAACAATGCCTTCTCAGCACCGAGAATTTGGACGGTGGAAGCTGGGTATTTTGAAAGGTTGGTGAGGGAACCGGCATGGGAAATGAGTCTAGCAGCAACAACCTCACCGATCAGAGCAGCCAAGTTAGGTGCAACAATGGCCATCTTGTCGGTTAAGTATTGGAAAAGGGACCTTCTGTATTCGGCAAGTTTGACAACACGGTTTGCGAAAGCGGAAACATTCTCCATGTCGTTTACCGAGATATCTTGACCCATAGAAACCTTTGCAGCATCAATGATTGCTTGCGCGATATCTCCATCATCGTTAACAATAGCGGCAATGTCGTGTAATTGTTCGTCGTTCAAGTTCTTCTTGTTACCAATCGCCAATGCAAGCTTGGCATATGTGTGGTTATCCGAGACGATTCTAATAAGTTCTGGGAAGTGCCATCCGTACCATTCACGGACACGCATGGAGAATGTGTTGACGGCCTTGTCGAGGTGATCCAAAGTAGCAATAGCTTGAATAATGTGGTTATCGTTCTTCTGAACCGAGAACTTAACCTTAGCGCGCGAATATGCGTGTCCAAGACCTAATTGAGCTCTCTCGACATCACCCTCTTGTAGACCCTTCAACAATTTTGGTGCATGTAATCGCAATCCTCTGAGCAAGTCTGCGACAACTTCGGAGGTTTCACCAGTCTCGCAAGAAACACCTGGAAATTCCTCCTTGATGCTACCAGCCAAAGTCTTGTCGGAAACTCCGAGAATAACCTTCTTCTTCTTCGATGGCTTTGGCATGTTCAATTCCAAGTTTGACTTTAAGTAATCGGAAAGTACACCCTCGGAGATCATGTTGATATTTTCGAGCGCCTCAGCAGCATTTCTAGAGTAATTGTCAATTCAAACACTCCGCTCTGTAAAGCATTGAATAGCTAACCTGTATGGCGCAAAGTTGACAAGCTTGACCATTTTGCCAAATTTCGCGAGATCTTGACCTGCATCTTGAACTTCCTTCAATCGATTGCCAATGGTGTCAGCTTGGTGCACAACCTGAAAGATTGCGAAACCAGTGGCCGACTCATGGAGAAGGTAATCAACGGCAGACATTTTGTCGATATTATGTTGTCGTTGTTGGTGGTTAATTTGTTGATTTGAAAGTTAAGCTTCCACAAATTTTCAAGAAAGCTTCTGGGATTATTTTTTTCGTCGTGGGATGCCCGTGAAATGCGCTAGGCTCGAAATATTGTCAGTAGCTTTTTCCGACGTGTCACGTGATAATTATCGCTTAGTCTTAACCCTTTTACAGTTGAACCCCGAACTTGAATTTTAGACTTCACATACTCTACCACACAGCACTTGGGAATAGCTTTGGCAGCTCCTCACATACGGCAATATGACCATGATATCTGTATGAATATTGTTAATGCTATTGTGTTTGCCAAAGTGAGGGAGGTCATACGAGACAATCTACACGGAAATATGTTTGATCTCCCTCATAGAATCTTCGAAATGATTCAACCGTTGTGAACACAATTTTCCTGCTTGATAAGGACTCGTGATTGGCTTTGTATTGCGGAGCATAGTTCCATGCAGCACATAAATCGATTTGAATCTATTATCCAAGAATCACAATGGAGTGGAAGGATTCGATTGCTCAATGAGATTTGCCGTCTTCTTATGTTTGGATCTATGTTTCATGAGATGGCAGCGCAGTATCTACCTTTTCTTGCAATCATGAAACCAAAATAAGTGTTAAAAGAATCCTTTCCATTTCTTTACCTACCCCTCTAAATACAAACATCTGAGCTGTTAAATATTGTATGGTATTTCATTGGCTAGTCTTGGAAGTTCCGCTGTACACCATTGCTACTAAACACAATGTTAAAAGTATTCACTTATACAATGATATTCAGTCTCGTCCAATGAGCATCATATCTTGCTTCATCTTTGCAGTAGTAAAGTTGATTGGGTCTCTTGTCGATTAAGCTACGATGGCTGTTCTGCTCTTGATCTTTAGTATTTATTCCCTTTCCCTTCCTCTTCACACCACCGTCAAATATCATCAATGCATCCAATAGTTCACGATGGAGAACATTAACAATCCAGTGGCAATTCCTGTTGACACATATAATGAAGGTAAGCAGAATGTGTTATTGTTTGATTTAGATTTTACCTCTTGTTATTCCCTTTTGAACAAGTCACACTCCAGTCATATCTCCATTACAATTATGCTAGTCTCAAAGTCTTAAATCCTTTATTAACATAACATCAGTAGAATCCCAAATGGTTGTTGGTAGCGGAAGGGATAGCAATCGAGTTAATTCTCAATGTGCTCAATCTAGTCTACAACTCACCTGCGATCTTTCCCATCTTTCTGCCCAGGGCGTGGGCACCGCTCCCGGTGAAAATATCACTCAAGATGCCCTGCAAACTCACGTTGTTATCCCAGGTACGATCGAGGATGCTATTCGTATTTGGGCTAAGGTGCGGGCCAAAGTTGAAAGGTTTTACGCGGAGATAAGACCTGAGGTTGATCTGCATGAATCCAGTCGACCGACAGAGCATGTATTCATCTTCTTTCCCTTACTCGCCAAAGAACTACAACTCCAAATCTGGAAAGAAGCTGCAATTCCAAAGAGCACCAATCTCGACATTATCACCGAAGTATTATACCGTCCTGGTACAAAAGCACAACCAAATCCTCGATTCATTCCAAACAAGCAATATTCCCCCATGTTCCACACCTGTCGAGACTCACGTGAACTGTTGCTCAAAGAATTTTACACTCATACTATTCAGTACGAAAACGAGGGTCTCCGAGTTCCGTATGCACCAGTCTACTCTCACTGCGACGATATTATCTATCTCCAAATAGACAGTAGCGAATATTACACCACATTGGTGTGGGAACTCCAAAATCCGCAGTCCACTATCTTCAACGCCGTTAACAAGGTGTGACAAATCTGGCTATCAATCTCGATATCTGGTCCTGCTACGGTCTAATCCGTGAAATCAGTATCCTCAAGAAGCTCAAGCGCTTGATTTTCGTGGTTAAGTCTCCGTTTCGGGTTCGTAGGGGAAGACATTTGCGTATGTGCCCAGTGGATAATTCAAAACCTGGAAGTGTTTCAATCACGGAAACTGTGATTTTTATTAAATTGCTGCAAATATTTGCGAAGTTGACGGAGGAGGACCTGAGATGGGTACCGCCAATTGTGGAGTCGGTGTACATGCGAATTTGTAAGGGAATGATGGAGGGTTGATATTTGACGATATATCATAGGTAGCTCAGGAACTTGACGGTGGCAATGCTCACGGCAGGCAAGTAAGGAGCACAGGGTGTGGAAACTGGAATTTACAAAATTATTGATGATTCAACCATTCTCAAATCATGTTAAGAACAAACAAGTCAGACACAACTTCAATCAAGATGAAAACAAAATAACCGACTTCTCGATAAACATAATGACAGTTACGTTGACTGTGGTGACCAGAATCGTGTGGTAAGTGTTTCGTATTCTAAAAGATTTAGAGGTTACATCTGCTTTGTTGAACCAAAAGTCTTCACTCGCCGTTCTTTGCAAATTTTCCGTGCGATTACAGCGCCACGAGTATTTATTGAGGTTTATACGAATGACCATGTATGAATATAATGTTCGACAATGTGTATTCTCCCTAAAGAACATTATTCATAAACGCACAAGTATTAAAATGATCAAGTCTTATAGGGGCAGCCATATCCCATCGTTTCTTAACCAACTTTCCCTATTTATTTCACCATCTTCAGAACCAGCTATGCCATTATGATTCGAATATACTAACATATTCTTTTAAGATATAAATCATAATCAACATCACCATAACCATAACCAACATCATCATATACACTCACTAAGCCTCCAATCAGCATTCAAAAAGGATCTCCAAATTGTTTGGCACACAGTTCAAGGCTCTTCAGCATACGGAACATCCCGTAATCTTTCCCCGAGAAGCTAATTTCAAATTCCCATTGAGTGCGGAACTGGCCTTTTATTTTCCAGCCCCTCCAAGAAGTCAGACCTAGGAGTCCATGGACATCTATTTGTCTTTGAGAAGGCCCTTTGATACTTTCAGAATGCTATCCAACTTGAGCAACATATCATAAATTACCTAGATCAAGAGTTAAACCGTCGAGTTATTCGATATTTGGATTGAGAACGTTATAGTGCACATTCTCTTCTCATATACAATATCTCTAATCTTTGGAACTGCACTCACCATCTAGCTACTTTGCAGCCCTATAACCGCATTCATAAATCTTACTGCCTCGCTTGCAACATGTCCTCCATCTATCCACACCGTCCATCCGAGCACCTTGGATCATTATGTATGAATAAATCAAGACTCGCATCCCTAGAAACCAAAGATTGCGCTGTGTTACAGTACGTGGAAAAGTTTTTCCTCCCTCCCAAGGCACTGCGAGCCCGATCCAGCATGTTAGTCAATCGTGCCTGACAAATCATGTAGACAACTCGTGCACTGCGGGAAAATGCGACTAATTATCATGGTCTGAATGTGCGTATTGCAAACAAGCCAGTTGTTTCTTGTTATGTCTTTGGATATTTTGGCTGTGAGATTGGGTACTTGTTGTAGTATTTAGACGAGCGACGATGAGACCTGCTCTTAAAATGAAGAGAACCAATTATTTTTCTTAGGAGGATGAGCTTCAGAAGACTGATTTTTTCGATGTCCTTCTGATATTGTTCCCATGAGACCTAGGTTCTGTACCCCATCTATAGGAAAGACCGCAGATATCACTATCTATCTCCGAGTTGATCGCGCTTGATCATCTGGTAGCATGATTTCTTCTAAGAAAGACTGGCTCTTCAAGTTTGCCTCTGTACAATCTTCATCTTCCGAAACTATAAATTACTATATTATCTGGTGAGTGAGAGGAATGGAAACAACAATGGAAACTTGACTAGCTTGGCTTAATAAACGCTAATTATTCAAGCGATCTAGTTTGGATTATCTTGGGTTTCATGCAGCAGGGTGAAATATCTTCATGGAATGAGAGGAAACCATAAGACTGATTATCTGCCATTATTTGATTTTACCTCGTAGAAAATTTGTACGAGTAGCTCTAACTCTCTCCTTCCTAAACTACCAATGAATTCTCAAAGTTTGTATCACACTTGTAACAGAGCATTTATTCTCAATCAGAGCACGAAAAAGCTGACTCCAGTCATAGATATACTGTTCAATAATATACCTGCACCGTGATTCACCAATGGAACCTAAGTATCTATCCACAATAAGTTACCAAAACTCAAGAGATTGACTATGAGGATTCGAACCGGCAAACAGATTATAGATTGCAACATACAAATGCTCAAGGACTTGCTAGTTCCCGACAAGTGCAGATATCTCCTTCGTCGTAATCTTCCCATCTTTTCTTGCACATCTCGAGCTCACACCTCTAGTTGAGAATTGCGCGAAGGAATCCCATGTTTTTCCGTGAGTTTTTTTCCATTTTTACCAATATATCTACCATCCAAGCGAAGCACTCATGAACTTCTCCCGGTGAGCATTTCAAGCTATTACATGAGTCAGCAAACCTTCACACACTCCACTTTCGACATTATTGGACATTATTAAGGTCACGGTAAACTAAACCCGATATCAATCCTATGATTCGCCAGCAGAGTCAGCTAGCTCCACATAAACGAAAGTTAATTAAATCTTTGAAATCTTATCAGATCATCGGATACATCTGATCTAATCTGATCTGATCTCATCTCATTATACTTAGACAGCATACATAAATCACTTCTTAAATTCCCCTCGTTACATTACCACATCATACACATGAATTCGACACATCAATCACATACCTCCCTCTCGGAATGGCTATCTAGCAATTTCCAAAGTGTTGCTGTTCGAAGCACATCTCATATATCCCCGATATCCACGGTATCCACGAGCAATAACTCAGAAACAAACCCAATAGCTATAGCCGATCCTCCTCCAGAACAACCCGATTTGCAGAAATTGATTGATGGCGCTTTGTTTAATGAGAAAATTATTAATACTTATCCATGGACGATTTGGGGGATTGTATTCGTTATTTCGGGGATACATTGGTTTGGGAGGGTTAAACGATGGAGGAGACGGGTTTTATGGAGGAGAAGGGAGAGATATGATGATGATGAAGTATCCAAGAAGATGCGAGAGAATCTAACGGAATATGGTAGTGGTAGTGGTAGTGCTACTACAAACTCATCGGGAAGCAGCACATTGGGATCAAACACCCCTTCTATCAAACTCGACAACAGAGATGAACATACCCCTCTCTTAGCGAATACTCTCCCCAAGAATACCCCCTCATATCAAAGCACCATAATATCCCATCTCAAAGCCTTCCTAATCTACCAACCCCGACCAATCCCCTACTTTAACAAAATCCTCCCTTCAAACGGCTCATCAATCTTCATCCTATCATTCCTCGCCCTCAACATCTTCTACACTTTCTACCACATCCACTTTTCCGCCTTCGAAGCATCAGTATTAGGAGATCGAGCCGGTTTAATCTTCGCTGTTAATCTCCCCCTTCTCTATATCCTCGGCGCGAAAAATCAACCGTTGAAAATATTAACAGGTGTTTCCTATGAATCTTTGAATATTATTCATAGACGTCTGGGAGAATTAATCATGATTACTGCCATGATTCATGCGGGTGGAATGTTCATGATGTGGTATATGTTTTTGAAACCATTTAGTGGTTGGACGATATGGGATTTTTTAACTCATCCTTGTATTTACTTAGGATTGTTGGCTCTTTTTACATACAAGTCGTTGTATGTAACATCGCTTGCTTCGTTTCGTCAAAGATGGTACGAGATGTTTTTAGGATTGCATGTTGTGTTACAAGCAGCTGCGTTGATCATCTTGTATTTTCATCATCAAGGAGCAAGAACTTATGTGTTGTGGGCTTTGGTGATATTCCTCGTAGATCGCTTAGTATATCGTCTTTGTGCTAAAATTATCATGGCAGAAGTAAGTCATTTACTTCCATTATCTTACTCTCCTCACTTAATCACATATATATACTAACAACATTAACCCTCTCTAGGCTAAAGTCAGCATATTTTCAGACAACGAAACCATGCTCCTCACATTCCACCTTCCCCAAACCACCCCAACCATCCTCTCCCAAACCCTCGGCCACTCCATCACCACCGGCTGGAAAGCAACCGACCACATATTCCTCACCATTCCCTCCTTAGGCCGCACCCACACCCTCCAAGCCCACCCCTTCACAATCTTCTCTCCAGCACCTCACCCCGCCACCAAAACCTCCCTCCTCACCCTCCTAATCCGCTCCCGCTCCGGATTCACCAGCGATCTCCTCCTCGCCGCCCAACTAAAAAACACTCTAAAATGTCGCCTCGATGGTCCTTACGGAAGTAATCACGCGCTCTCTCTCCTCTCCGATTCCGACCTAGCAATACTTATTGCGGGGGGAAGTGGAATTGCTGTTACGTGGCCACTTATTCATTATCTTCTAGCTATGTCGAAGGAGGATGAAAATGAAGATACAGAGAATGGGAGGATGGTAAAGGGGAAGAGACGAAGAATAGTAATGATATGGATTATTCACAAGCGTGAGCATTTAGAGTGGGTTAATGGAGAGGAGAGAGAAGAGGTGCAGAGGAGGGGGGTGGAAATTATTATTCCGGGTGCGACGATGGAGGTTGGAAGACCAGATTTAGAGGGGTTGATGGAAGTGGTGGTGGATGGTGGGAATGGGAGGAATGGGAATTCTTCATATGGAAAAAAGAACAAAAGAAGAATCGGTGTAGTAGTCAGTGGACCTGATGGATTAAACCGCACGATTAATAATAAATGTGCGGAATTTGTAAAAGAGGGAATGAATTTAAAGGTTACGATTGAGAAATTTGGGTGGTAGAGATATGGTTTAAGTATTTTATATCTTACATTTCATTGGTTTTCATTCAGTCGTGATGGGTAAATAGAAATTACAGCGGAATTCTTGAATATCTAGCTTAGTTTATAGTATTTAGAATTTGATATTTAGAATAGAGATAGAGATAGAGTATTTATGATGGAATAAGATTATTAAATAAATACGAATATATATTTGTATATACTAGATATATTAAATACCTATATATATATATCTTATATCCTTTACTCAAACTCATATCCCTTATTTGTATATTTCACTTTATATTCAAATTCCCTATTTAGATCAGTTACTCAAATCCCAAACTTATAACCCTTTTACTTGTATTCATATATCTCATATCCTATCATCTCTCTTCACTTCACACCAAACCTCACACCACAAAAATCCCATCCCCAGCCTAAATTTCCCTTCCGCTCTCATGTCTTCTCATCTAATCCATCCCATAATATTTCTATCTATCTATCAATATAATTAACTACCTACCTACCTACCTACCCAGGTAATAGGTAAGACTACCCATCTAATAACTGCCTACCTACCTATCAAATATCCCACTTCCTCCGTCTTCCTCCTTCTCACCCTTTTGCCTCCCCCTTCTCATCCACCACCTCTTCCTTCCCTCATCCACCCCTAGAAGACCTGTTCACAAAAGAAAAGTTCAGAAAAGACAAGAAAATTGCACAACCATAAAATAAAAACGAGTATTATTCATCTCCATCCTTGTAATCTTATGAATTCATTTATTTCTCTCATTCTCCAAAAAATAAGTCCAGTAGTCAGTCATCTTTGATTTATTTCCACATGTAATATGCATCCCAAACCATCCTGGTCCATCCATCCATTTACATCACAGCCAACAATTCATCTGACACCACAACACCTCCTCGCTCAATCCTACGCCAACCCATCACCCCGTCATCTATATACATCTATTGAGCAACCGGTGCATTAACAGTCTCCTCACTGGGAACTGGGGCCGGAGCTGTGGTTCCAGTAGGAATAGTACCCGGGTTAACATTTTCCGTGTCAATAACTTGTTGATCACCATTAGTCTTCTCAGCACTAGCCCACTTAGGAGGTTTAGCCCAAGCAGGATCTGTCCAAGGACCCTCATCACTCATTGCACAACCACCCTTACACTCACAAGTACCTCCGAAAACCTTTGGTAAATTTTCCTTGGGAACTTGAGCCAAAAGTTCCTTTTGATACCCTGAACCCAAAATATGGATCTTGCTAACAGTGATAGGGTCCAACCAACCCTTCATAACACCCCAAACAGTGGAGAAGCCCCATGGAGCATTAATCAGATACAATTTTCCGAGACGTTCAGGATAATAGTTTTGAGACATGACTGAAGCTTGTCTGACGTATGAGTAGACAGAAGGAACTTTTGTGAGACCAACGCCCTTGAGATCCATGATTGAGCAGCAGGTTTCGAGAAGGGAACCAGCTTTACGAGAACAAGCTGGAAGACGTGGATCGGCCATTTTTTCATACTCAACGGCGAGGTTTTGCAGCATTCGTTCTGAAGAGGTGATTTTGTACATGGCATTTAGGTCGATGTTACCCATTTGTTCGATGTAGACTGGACGGCCATCCTGTGAGGTGGAAGATGTTAGATGATGGTGTTAATTTGGGGGGGGGGGGAGAAAGGGAATAGAAAGAGAATGTACCTTATCAGTCTTGTGATAGTATTGAGGATAGTATTTGAAAACTTCTTCCTTCTCCTTATAATCAAAGGTACGAACAAGTTCATCGAGTCCGAAATCCTTTCTCCACTGCTCAGCTTCCACGAACCTATCCATGAAAATCAGTATGCGCCCTTTCAATGTATCAAATACGAAGATATGTAAATATTAAGGAAACCAGGAGCCCTACATCTTCTCAGCAAGTGGGACATCGAATTTACGTGCTCTCAAGAATCGAAGCTGTAGAATTGATAATAATTAGCCTATATCCATATTCATATACTAGCAGTCCAAATCCATCGCAGAATATCCAATCTCAAGATCTTAACCAAAGCTACCGCATTCTGCGAAGCAACAAACCAAACCAAACTAAACTTAACTCGAACCATCAAGACAACAAACAATCAAAAACAAAACATACCAAAGTAAGCGTATCCAACCTCTCAGTAAACCCTGCCGCCTCCAACTTCAACCTCAACTGCTCAACCTGAGCATCCTGCTCTGGCGTCGTATGTCCCGGATGACCACTCTGAGCCGTGGGCGACGTGGTAGGGAAATCATAATGATCATATTTCGGATTAAGATTGACTGATGGATTTGCGGCTGCCATGTTGAGTGTTTGTTGAAAAAAAGTATCTATCCTTTTCTCGATTTCTATTTCTCAAGTATGTATGTATGTATGTATGTATATGTATGTGATTTATTTGAATTCGTTTTCTAGTACGTCGTCAAATGCAAAACGTAAAAGGTAAAATGGGAAAAGGGAAAAATGAAAAAGGTGGTGAATTGGTGAATAAACGGCAAAAGGTTGAAATCAAGTTGCGCGCTCACTCCTCGTTCTTTCTGGGTGACGAACAAACCAAGCAAGGAATTCCTGCTGGAATATAACAGGTAGGTAGGTAGGATGGATATTAAGAGGGGCACTAGCTTGACGCATCACCACACTTTCTGGTCTGTTTTGCTGGGCTACTTACTGTGTTTGTGTTACTTTCTCGATGACGGTGTGGATGTATCCTTGTAAGCGAGTGAGTTTAAGTGCAGTACCTAGGTATAGAAAGAAAAGAAAGTCAGTCAGTTCAGTCCCCTAATCAGGGGATTCAGATCAGTCAGGGGAAGCAAAGAACGAACGAACGAACATTCTTCCATTCTTTCACTCTTTCGTATTCTTCTACCCCGTACTTAAAACTTTGATTTCTCCTCTAAATTGATCGATTTGATACATGGATACGATACCCCTTGATATAAATATATTAAAACCCGTTGAGATCCAAATTAGATCTTACGAATATCTTACGAATTTCTAATATTATACGAGGGTCGGTATGTTCTGATGTTTATAGCTAGCTACCTACCTAGGTACTTAAACATATGGATTTGAATTTAATGTACCAAAGTTTTTATATGGAACCAAGGAACCTGAATATCATGTACGGAGTATATTGATCAAATATAGTAAACCAATAATATTTCAAGAGTTTTACTTCCTGATATCAGATTTCAGATCTTTAATCATCTTATCTTTTGATTCCTTGTATTTGACAGGAAAGATGGTTTGGTTCCTCCTGAATATCATCATTCATTCATTCATCATCATCATCATCATCATCATCATCATCATCATCATCATCAAGTGGAACATTCCGTCAACATCCCTAAGACTTTTGAGTTTCATTATTTCTCTCCTAAATCTTATATACATCATCCATTAGGACTACCACTCTTTCCTTCCTTTTCATCCGCAGCCTCTTGTTCAATCTTTTCTTTTCGTTTCATCGTAACATCCCAATTGTATACCCTAGCCGTAGCAACCTCCATAGTCTATTGAAAGTTTCGTCAGCTTAATCTAATCTCTCGACTTCTCCCCCAGTTATGTTTTATAGGTGACTTGAACGTACTGTAATTTGTTCTCTCAAGAAATCAAGATCCTCTTCACAATTTGAGTAACTTTGTTTTGCTGCTGCTAGTCGTTTTGAAAGCAATTCTTCTGCCTCATCGATAGGATATGATAACATAACGTTGGCCTAATCCATTTTGTTAACTCAATATCAGAGAATTCATCCTAGAAATTAAACATACCCCCAACCATAAATATACCTCTTCGGTAGCTGGAATATTGGCTTTGGCATACAGAGTATCATTCAACTCAAACGTAGCCTGTATTGGGTCCGAACCCTCCTAGCATAGAAGTCAGCTCCAATCTCAATCTCTTATCCTACTCTCTGCCCCCCTCCTCTCCCCATTCCAATATACCTTTCTCGTTTTTAAAAACCTCACTGTATCAAGCGTCTTCTGAATATCCGGCATATTGATTTTCAACCCCGCAATTCTCTTTTGTTGATTAACCTCCATAAACTGATATTTCCTAAAGAAGTTTCAAAAGTAAGCCAGTGGTCCATCATCCAAGCCTCAAACCCCCAAACCCCCAACCCAAACCCGATCGCACTCCCCCGAAATAGAAAACAACACCTACGAAATCATTTCCTGAAACCTCTTCAACGTAGGTTCTACATCCGCCCGCTCCGTAACATAATCCTCCACACGATCCACAAACGGCGCATATGGAATCCCACGCTCATTCGTGCGAGCTACATCTTTCCTAGTTTGTATGTTAGTTTTTTTTCGGCAGACATCCTCCCGCATCCCCTCCCTCTTCCTGTCCTCTCCTCCCCTCCCCGCACCTCTCTCCTCCCTCCCCTCCCACAAACCCTAATCCAAACCCAACCTTCACCCTCCACCCTTCACACCTCCAAGATCCATAGAAAATCCACAACTTACTTAGTATCTGAATCCGCCATATTTGGCATCTGCGAAACTAAAAAGAAAAAGGGAATCGACAGAGTACGGTATGAAATGAACCGATATTTCACAAAAAATATTGAAACTGCAATATACCCACCACAACATTAGTGTTCTCGCTTATGTAATCATAGATGTACTGCGCTGCATCATAATCCCCGCTCTGGATTCTACTCCGTATGTCACGCTCTGATCCAGTTATTAGATAATTTAACGTCTTTACTTTACTCATTCATGGTTTTACTCTCGTTCAGTTATTACACATTGATAGCAAGCAATCGTACTTTATCAGTAATTTAATCGCATTCTGTACCGTACTAGTAGATATGTAGATATCAAGGAACTAATGGATAGTGACCCAATGATCAATTGTAGGGCATTCTGATCAAGGAAAAAGTGATCCCATTGCTCAATAGAATACCATGCATAGTTGTTATTATTAGAAATGAGACCTCTCTATTCTACAAACTAAAAGGAAATTCCCATCACCGATTCATGCCACAGACTTGTACGAGGGGCAGTCAATTTTGTTACCAACTTTGGCCCTTTGGGCTCAAAAGATTATGCATTTATGCCTTTGCCTTAGCAAGTCCCAACAGTGTTCTTGCCAAGATCATAGACAGAGTAATATCTTCGAAGGAATGCATCACCCAAGATAGCAAGAGGTCCGACTGGCTCTGGGAAATCCATACCCTAAAATACCATTAGTAGATATTCAATGAGGGAGGAAAGGGAACCAATGCAATAAAAAAACTTACCATGATTGTGGAAATACAAGAATCTTGAACTTCAAGAATGTAGTCGTAAGGGGTAATAGCGAAGTCATTACCGCTGAGTGTGAATGTAAGATCTGGAAGACTGTCACGCTTGGCACAATCGACCGAGTATTGACCGTTCCAACCCTTCTTAGCACCAATCTCCTTGTTAAGAAGCTCAGCGAGAGTGGATGGAACAGCAATGAGAGAAGTTCCGGTGTCAAGTATAACACCAGTGTTGTCAAGATCGGCCTTAGCATCACCAAAGGAGATAGCATCAAGGTCAACTTCCCAGTAAGCCTTACGTCTCAATGGGATCTCGGTGATCTTGCCCTCGTAGTGATCCTTGTTAACGCCACCAAAGATAGCCTCGGACTCATCACCCTCATCCTTAGAGTCACCCAAGTAGAAAGCGAAAACTGGCTCGTCCAAAAGTCCTTGGTTGATCATGTTGTAGAAAGGTGGGACGATCTGATTGACAGAAATGGTATCATAACCAAGACCTAAGATACCGTCGAATCTGCCGAAAGCAAATGCAAGACCTGGTTCTTCGGTAGCTTCGGCGAAGACTTGATCCTTGATCTCAAGATCACCAATAGACATAACATCTCTAGAGGTGAAACCACTCAAGCTTCCCGAACCGTATCGGATCTCGAATGATGTTCCATTCTTCTCGTATGTAGAGGATGAGGATGAGTCGTACTTTGTGTGAAGGTAGCACGCGATCGAACCGCATTCGGATGATGGAACCCAAAGGTTGGAACTTCCGGTATCAAGGACGACCTTGAATGTTTGTGGTGGTGTTCCGATGGTAATCTCGGAGAAGTCTATTTAAAAGTCAGTACCTAATGAATACTCGTTACTGATGTATATACTTACATTGAGCATTAAGGAAGTTGGAAACCGGAACAGTGTGGTCGCCTCCCTCAAGGTGAACCGAAGTCTCCTTGAACATCTCACTGGCATGAGATTGAGGTCTAACACCCATATACTTTTGTCCCAAATGCTTGACATGAGTATCCATATTGGCCGTAGCAAGTTGCTCACTCAAAGATACCTTCTTGAGAGGCATCTTGTGAACACCGGCACTCACACTGCCGAGCAGCGATGCTGCGGCGAGAACTGCACCCTTCATGATGTAGAATTAATTCGTATGTAGCGTAATGTATCGTATCGTATTAATGAAAGGTCGAGTTAAAAGAGAAGAATGTCTTTGATGAAATTCAGAAATGGTTGATGAAGTAAAAGAGTTGGGTGTTGATAAGAGAAAGGAAGATGGCTGAAATTGATGGGATAGAGAGCTTCCGGTACTAGCAAGAGCAAAGCAAGCAAGAGCAATAATAGCACGACAGGATCAAGTGAATGGCTCGAGCACGAATGAATGACGATAGCGGTCGCCTATTACGGCTGCCTCCACAACACCAACCACTCATAAGCTGAGAAAGCAAAACAATTATGAATTTAAACCAATCAAAAAAGGTCATGCGTCTTCTTGGCGGAACCTTTAGAAAAATAGATACCGATACCCCGACATTTTTGAGACCATGGCAGTGGCACCATACCCTTATCGATCATGACCGATCGAAATCCTACAAGGTGCCGGTAACAGTCTCACATTTCCAAGGCGAACGAACGAGCTTAGGTAAGTTACGCATACGTAGATGAGGAAAACAATTCATCGCCACATGAAGATAAAGATACAGATACTACCTAGTAGGTAGATAATAACAATAAATCACATGAGCATCCAACTTCATCTTCATCTTCATTTTCATACTACTACCTAGGTACCCTTATCTAATCATTCCCTTCATTCATGCCAGGCACAAGGCAAGAACAACAAATACCTACCTAGCTTATGTGGACCGACCCGGCGCCAACCGCTCTTCCGCCATACCGCCCCAGGATTCAGTCAGGTACGAAACAATTAACTTGGAATACCTACCTAGGTACTAAAAGTACATTGCATTGTACCTCGGATGGTACTAGAAGACGCCATCTTCCATCTTAAAAGGTTAAGTAAGGTAAGATTACATGTGATTCGTCGTTTTAGACAAAGATGCATATCCTCTGTACTCTCTACAGCCAACGAAATGCAGTTAAGGTTTAGTGCATCGCTACTCGAGTACTCGCATCTCATCAGATCCTAACCTAAATGCCTCTCGCTCGCAGCATGTGGAACGCCCATTTAGATAGGACAATGATGACAAACTATCTCACCAGTAGACATTCACATCTTTGCTCATAATACGTGATACTTGAAATATAAAGTGACGGTAGAAACAGTTGATTTACTACCTAGGTATCTAATGTGGTCTATTGAATTCGACCTCTAAATTTTATTCATAATCCCTTGCCACTCCCTGGTATATCATGACGACGTTGAATCAGTCAAAAGAAGTAGCGCCTGCAAATGATGAACCCTATTTGCTTTTTCTTGCCCACACCCTAACCTTAAACACCAAAAACAAATGCCAAGTAATCAAACATCTACTCTCTCCATCCCTCAACTGGGAGAGGGAAGCTGCTAGCCCAGGACGCAATCTCCTTTCTCAACTCGTTGATCTTCTCAACCTCACCACCGGCAACCTTGGACTTGAAGTCCTTGAGCTTGTTGTCGCTCTTTGGCAAAGAAGCTTGAACTTCCTTGCAGATGTTGATACTTTGATCAATGTAGGATGCAACCCTCTTGAAGTCCTCAGTACCAAATCCACGACTGGTCATGGCTGGTGTACCAATACGGATACCACAAGGGGTTAAAGCAGACTTGTCACCTGGTATGGAGTTCTTGTTGCAAGCAATGTTGATTTGCTCCAAGACAGCCTCGACACGAGCACCGTCAAGTCCTTGTGCTCTGAGATCAAGGAGAACCATGTGAGAATCAGTGCCATCAGCAACGAGCTTGTAGCCCAATTGCTTGAACTCGATCTCGAGAGCCTTAGCGTTGTCAACGACTTGTTGTTGATATTTCTTGAAGTCGTCAGTTGTAGCTTGCTTGAGGGCAACAGCAAGAGCGGTAATAGTGTGGTTGTGAGGCCCACCTTGGTGACCTGGGAAGACGGAGAAGTTGATTGGGCCTTCGAGATCGTAAAGTGTCTCCTTTCCAGTCTTGGCATCAGTCTTGCGGACACCCTTGCGGAAGAAGATCATGGCACCACGAGGACCACGGAGGGATTTGTGGGTTGTGGTGGTAACGATATCAGCGTGCTCGAATGGACTTGGGATAACACCAGCTGCGATCAAACCGGAGATGTGAGCCATATCAACAACGAGATAAGCACCGACAAGATCGGCGATCTTGCGCATACGGGCATAATCAATAAGACGGCAGTAAGCGGAGGTTCCGGCAACAAGAACCTTTGGTCTGTACATCAAAGCGTTGGCCTCGAGTTGGTCATAATCGATGATACCAGTCTCCAAGTTGACACGGTATGGGAAGGTCTCGAAGTATGTTGATACAGCGGAGATCCTGTCAATGAATTAGTTTCACGGAAATGTCAAGAATCAACACTTTGCAACTCACTTTCTCTGGGGAGTTTGGTAACCGTGAGACAAATGACCACCGTGTGGGAGATCAAGACCCATCAGTCTATCGTGAGGTCTCATGATGGCTTGGTAAACCTGGAGATTTGCTGGGGAACCACTCAAGCATTGAACATTGACACCCCATTTCTCGGAGTCCAAGTTGAATGCCTTAAGAGCACGAGCTTGACAGGTCAACTCAATAGAGTCGATGTGTTGGTTTCCACCATAATATCTAGCACCTGGGTAACCCTCAGAGTATTTGTTTGACATGGGAGATCCCAAAGCATCGAAAACTGCACGGGAGGTAACGTTCTCGGAGGCAATGAGGATAATTGATTCACGCTGACGTTGAATCTCGAGTTTCTGTATGTTTCGTCAGTAATTGGCATAACGGCAGAGGGCTGCTTGTTCACTCACCATGATCTCAGCAATCTCGGGATCGGTCTCGACCAAAGACTTTTCCAACATCTGTAAAAAGTGAGTCAGTAAATTCTTCAAACATTCCTGATTGAGGGACAATTGGTAGTATAACAAACCTCTTGGTGAGACTTTGGGAGGGCGTATGTAGAAGACATGATAGCGATCTGATTCTCTGAATGGCAAAGAAAAGTGTATATGAATTGCAAATTGAGATTCTGAAGGATGCTTCGAAAAAATAAAATGATGCAGAGGCAAGACAAAGAAGTATATACGAAAATTTGGTCGAGCTAAGAGTTGCCCCTCCAGCACGCTAGTGGGGATTAAAGGTTCGCATCAACCAATGAAAACCCCACAATCATCAATTCGTGACTCGCTACCGTAAATATCCCGCATTAAAAAAAATGGTGCGGGGGAAAGTCGATGGATGGTGAAACTACGGAAAAATATTCAGAGTTTGGTAGGAATGGAGGCATATGCAAGGTCAATACTGTCAAAAATGGAGAATTGGTACTTGAAATATTCTTAGTATCTTTCCGGATCTTTCACAGTCTTTTGTATGAAGCCACGAAACTATGATTATAACACAATCAACCATTCCTTGCCAAGACTAAAGACAATAAGGATCGACATTTCTTGCAGAAGGGGGTTCGCTTAAGGCAATGAAGTAGAGGATGAACAAGGTGATTATGAAGTAATATGAGGTTAATTTTGGTATCATTATTTTTTGTGTCTGCCTCGTGAATAAGTTGATTGCCATGACTCCAATTCCCGCTGGAGAAAGCAAAAAACTTTTATGCACAATCTCCCAACCATCAAAAATTATCAGTCCGAGACTCCAATCGTCTCTTCTTCGCCTCCTTGTACGCTTTTTTCTCCCGTCTTGCTTCATCCTTAGTGGTTGCCATATTTGAATCTTTACTGACGGGTGCTCTTATAGCTTTCTTCTTCGTACTCTCCTCGTTTGAGGATAGGTCTTTCGTGGTTGGATCGAAGGTTGTAGGTTGAGCTTGTGGGAGTGTTGTGTTTAAATTAGAGGACGCCTTGCTTGATAGGACTATGGAAGGTTGGGAAGGACTAGTATCAGTTGGTTTTTCAGGAGCCAAATCTGAACGCGACGTGGCCCGTAGTCGTAATGGCATGGACTGATCCGCGAGCTCAGTTGCTGTCTGCTTCTTCAAAATTTTCAGTTCCTGTATTTCTGGGGAGGCTGATGTGAACGAACTCTTTTGCTTTTTCTTCTTGTCTCCAGTATCCTTCTGCTTCTTTTTCGATGAGCGATCCGCACTCTCTTGTGAGTCCTTCTGGCTCTTCTTCGACTTATCAGACTTTGATTTCTTCGCTGGGTTTGAGGATGGTGGTGCATCTTCCATCTCTACGTCCGATGCCCCGTCTTCCGACATTGCGATTTTTTGGAACTTGGGAGCACGTTCTTCCGAGTCACTTTCATCTTCGTCGGATCCAATAACACCAGGTGCGCTTGCAAATCCAATTGGCTGGAATCGCGCTTTAAGACCTTTAGGCTGTTGGCGGACAGGTCTCTTTGCGGGCACTGTAGCTTGGCTGGAATTCTCCTTTGAAATGTTGACGACTTGTTGCATATGATATATTTGATCCACAGGCTTTCTTTCTAGAATGATGCATTAGTATTACGGAGGAATTAGTTGCAGGGGGAAGGTTACCAATAGAGTAACCATCTTTGGAATTGCTTGGTAACAAGATCTTGGTGTATGTCTTATCATCGAGCGGATCTTGAACGAGACCATAATCATTTCCGTCGTGTGAAAATACTGCCTTACCCAATTTCGCATCTTGTAGCGAAATTTCCTTCACAGAGTTTATAGGCACTGACGCAGGTGCTGTGATATACCAAATTTCCTTGCCCTCTAAATTAGATTTATTAAATAATTGTGATGTAATGCTCGAGTTCTTCGATGAAGTCTTCTCGAATCCAGGAGGAGGCTTGAAGGGCGCAACTTTCATCGACACGGTTTTGGCATCCTTTCTGATATAATATCAGCGCATGATTTCGGACTCTGGCGAGCTTCGAAGAACTTACTTGGACGGCGGCGCTACAGCAGTCTTTTTTCCATCTGCATTCGATTCATTTTCACTTTCGGATTTCTGCTCATTCTCTTTATCACTTCCACTTCCACTTTCACTCTCTTCTTCGCTTTCAGCCTCGGAACTGTCGCTACTTTCTGCGGCCTTGCCATTGGATTTGGACTTGGATTTAGGTGTGGATTTAGCGGGATTCGATGGCAGGGAGTCATTGTCACTATCGGAATCTGAATTATTTCCCATTGGCTCATCATTATCATTGTCGCTTTCTCCAACGAATTCAGAGCTCTTGAAATCTTGCGATGATTTGGCGACTGGAGTTTCAATTGGATCTTTGCCAGAATATTTCGTGGACTTCTTTGACATTGACTTTTTCTTTTGTTCACTAGGAACAGCTTTGGACGGCCCCATTATGAAAGAGTATGATTTTGTTCTGTGGTAATTGATTCGAAATTTGTGCAATGGTAGTTGTAAATCAAGGGAAAATCACATTGAAACTTTTTTTTTGGCAAGGCTCGGCCTCGTTCGGGAAAACACCCGATACAAAGGTTTTTCGATGCGCCCAAGCTGCCTCCTCATAAATAAGCCTTTCGAATATCAAACAATCATAAATATGTGCATGGTAAATTATTTCTTGCTGAAGTATTTATTATAATGTCGAGCAAAAGAAGAAAGCTAGATTCTTCTATAAAACCTCGTATGTTCAACTGCGTTACCAAAAAAGGACCATTTTTACTGAATTCAATATAGAGCTGAGTGCCGTCAGTGCTTTCGCAGCTAGAAAGGCACAAGCTGCTGCCCATAGCACTGGTAGTCCAGAAAAGGAGACGACATCTTCTGAAGATCATCCAAAGAAACTTTCTCAGGATGTGAAAATTGATTTCCCCTCCAGAAGTCTGAATCGGGGTAAATCGAGTCAAGTTGGAAATGACTTTCCTTCTATAAGCGCAGGCTTCATTGCTGAGGGAAGTGGACTAGGAGAAGACATTGGGAATCATGTCATGAGGTGCGTCCCTTTACTCCTATTCTCTCTGTTATTCTCCCTGTACCAAATATTGATTTAGGACAGTTCTGATTCACGTGAGCAGTCACCTGAAGTGATCTCCAACAGGCCATCGATGGTATTATCTACCTTCAGGCCCAACGAAGATAATACCAAAGTGCTCAAAAACAGAACCCTGGTCTTGAAGCTAGCACCTGGTGAGGTCAGTGATCTTGAGTCTGTTAACCACAAAATCTGACATTTCATAGAGATTGGTCATTCTTGGACAATGTAATCTTGAGGTGGCCGAAGGACAAATCACCATTCTAGGGTCTATACTAAAAGCTTCAAAAACTAAATATCAAGTATATGCGGCGGCCTCACATTCGTTACCCGTGATTAGGTGTCCAGATGGAGAACTTAACCCTGCCGTACTCCGTCTTCATCAGTCTGATTGCGGGCTGAGATCCTTGGATTCTCTTTCTCCGCTCTTCGGAAAATTATGGAACGAAGACACGCGAGCATTCAAATCAGCACACAGTCGTCTTTCTGCAAAACTTGGAAAAAGCACATTTCAAATTGTACACAAATCCTACCTGCAACCAATCACCTCCCCACCAGAATGGAACAAAACCTTGTCAAAATTATCCGGTACCCCTGGAGCAACAAAACGAATCATGCTCTGTGGTCCTAAGTCGTCTGGAAAATCAACTTTTGCGAAATTCCTTGTCAACCGACTTCTCTCCGCAAGTCAGAATGATGCTCAAAGTTCCACCCCGAACTCAAGAAAGGGTCCCGGTGTTGCACTACTTGATCTAGATCCTGGGCAACCCGAATATTCTCATCCTGGTCAAGTATCCCTCATTCACATTCAAGAACCAAACTTTGGACTGTCAATTACCCACCCTGTACCTGGGATCAAGAGTCGTCTTATTCGTGCACATGCTCTAGGCGCAATATCACCATCTATGGACCCAAGTCTCTACATGTCATGCGCACTCGACCTATTTGCACATTATCGGAATTTATCCTCTCTCCATTTCAATTGTCCATTGGTCATCAATACTCCTGGCTGGGTATTAGGAACCGGGCTTGAAATTCTTGTAGACTTAATAGCTAAAGTGCACCCATCAGAAGTCATATACATGTCTAAAGAAGGTCCCGCCGAAGTCGTTGAAAGCTTACAAGACGCCGCTAAAACAACCCCTCTCATTACCCTTCCTTCACAAACAAGTGAATTCATGACACGAACTTCTGCTCATCTTCGTACAATGCAGTCAATGTCATATTTCCATCTCGATTCTACAAACAAGAATGAACTTGCGTGGAGCTCAACGCCATTAACATCTATCCCACCTTGGGAAATAAAGTATTCTGGCGAGAATGCCGGTATACTAGGTATTATGTGTTACGGCGAGCAACCGCCTCCAGATCTTCTTGCAGAAACCATCAACGGCTCTATAGTGTCCGTTGTCGTTATCGAGGAAGCAGCTGCAATACCAGGTTATACTTCATTCCAACAAGAAAAAGACGAGCAATCCGACCCTGAAACCCTTCACGAATTCAATTCACCTTTAACACTCGATCCTATAAAAACTCCTCTAATTATCCCTACACCACACGAAAGGCTCCCCTACTTCAATCCTCTCAACGCCATAACTTTAGACCCTCAATTCTCACACACTATCGGAACGGCTCTCATCCGAGGAATCGACATAAATCGTCAGCGTCTCCAAGTTCTCACTCCCATCTCTCCAGAAGTTCTCGAAGAACTCAATGATGAGAATAAGAAAATAGTTCTAGTGAGTGGAAAATTAGATACGCCCGGCTGGGCATACACAGAAGAATTAATGAAGAGAATGTGGTTGGAAAAAGAAAAAAGAAGGAATGAATTACATGGTAATGATGATGATGATGAAGT
Organism: Sclerotinia sclerotiorum 1980 UF-70; assembly: GCF_000146945.2. NCBI lineage: Eukaryota > Fungi > Ascomycota > Leotiomycetes > Helotiales > Sclerotiniaceae > Sclerotinia > Sclerotinia sclerotiorum. The sequence goes on along the minus strand of NW_001820816.1, from coordinate 247,396 downwards.
GGAAGTAGAAAAAGATGAAGATGAGGATGAAGAAGAGGATAAAGAAGAAGATGAAGAAGACCTCCCAACCCCAAATTCAACATCATCATCATCATCATCATCATCATCATCATCATCTAATAACACAACCATAACATTTCGCCACCACACGCCCTGGGTAGAAAAACTCACTGGCTCCCAGGGAAGAGGTATAGGAGCGAGAGTGTGGAGAGTAAGGAGGGATTTGGGTAAGATGGATGCGTGATGGATGATGCGAATTATTTAGTTGATGAGTATTCTTCCTGTTGGTATCATTATTACTAT
>NW_001820816.1:215025-246698 GCF_000146945.2 Sclerotinia sclerotiorum 1980 UF-70 | reverse complement strand
TAACTTTACACACCTCGTCTATCTCGTCTGCCAAACTCTTATTAATATTATCTATCTTGGTAAGTCTCAGACTTCAGAATTCTTATTTCTCAACCTTGATATTACTTATACAACTTGATTTTATTTCATTTTATTCATACTTTTATTCTCTAAAATCTAATTTAGTATAAATCATTGGTGTACTACTACCTACGATATAAAAATTTACATCCAACGCCCCATCTACTTCCATCTACCCCCCTCCCATCACCCTTCCCTTTAATCACTATCCTCCTCCTCCTCCTCCTCACTCTCCTCCTCCTCACTACTCTCCTCACTCTCCGCCTCTCTCAACCACTCAACAAAAACGCCCGTCTTCTCCCTAACCTTCTTCATCTCCGCATCCTCAGCCTTCCCACCATCCTCGCCCTCAGCATCTTCCCACCATCCCAAAATCGCCTCTTCAGACACCACATCCCTCTCATAAAGTTTCTGACACAGCGCCGCCATAACTGGTGCCGCATTTTGTTTTCCCACCAATCCCTTCTGTAAACAAACCAAAAACTCTTTCATGCCTCCCTCATCCTTTTCAATCCCAATAGCGACCTCTTCTAAGAATTTTTGTGCCCCTGCTACATTTAATGCTTGTAGTGTTGCTTCACTTGCATTTTTGATACCGGCCGTTACTAATTCCGCGATGAATTTTGTAAAGGCTGCTGCGATCGCTCGACGGATTTGATAATCATCTGCATCATTACTAAGTCTTAGTCCCATAAATTCCAGTTTCGCACCATCGAAATCACCATTCTCTCTCAATGTATCAAGGAGTCCTTGAACAGCATCATGGTGGAAAGATTCCGAAGAACCATGTCCATGTTCATCATCAGAAACCGAACCTGCGAAACTGGAATGACGGGATCGAGTATCGACTTCGCCAGCTGATACCTCGGATGAGATGGTAGAGATGGATTCGCTAGAAATATTGAGATGTTGAGTTGAGTATATGAGACTAGAATGAAAGGCACTAGATTCTTCATCTTCGAATTCTTCGTCGTCGATAAATTCATAACCTTCTCCACCTTCCCCAACGATTTTTGGATCCGTTGGAAGAGCTACTGGTGTATCTCCGTCATCCTTTGCCGTCTTTCCCGTCGTAATTCGTGCGCCTTTAGTGATTTCCATACCATCAGCTATTCTCACACCAAATGAAAGAAGTGATCCTTCACTGATCTTGCATTTTTGCCCAACCAAAACATTATTGGCAATAATTGACATAGCCACAGATGTTCCATCACCAATCTTTACATCATCCCAAATATAAGCATTCTGGATCGTGACATTCTTTCCAATTCGACACCCTCTACCAATAGTACTGTTGATAATCGTAGAACCATCTCCTACACTAGTACCTGCTCCCAATACTGTCCTCTTACCAATCTTACATGTTCGAGCCAGTATAACCCCATTTTCTTTGCAAAATCCACCTCGCTGAAATTTATATGTTTGTCCTGCAACTAAATTGCTATCTGGAACAAGAGGATATGTCCATCTTCCTAGAACATCTTTGGTTATAGATTCATATGCTTGTAGATTAAATGCTCGAGCTGCATAATGATCCGTCACAATTTCGGTATGGATAGTTTTTCCATTCAACTCATAATCTTTCAATACACCATGTAAGAAATGTCGCCTAGGAACCTCGTAATCGAAAGATTCAGCCCATAACGCAAGTACATCCGGTGTACAAATATCGATACCACAATCAATAAAATCTGTTCGAATCTCTATTTCGGAACTTTCTGAAAGTAAATCTGGATCGAGACTGAGATATTTATTTGATTGAAGAGGGTTCATCTCCTCATAATGAAGACATCGATTTTTTGTAGGATCCAAGACAAATACCGGTGTAATACCATTCGACTTTGTCCTATGTTCTCCCAATCCAGCCGACCTTAAGACCATAGTCATAATAGCATTCTTATTCGCATATCTCCTCGCTCTATGTGCAGCCAGCGCAGCATCAATCGGTAAATTCGAAACCAAATCTCCATGAACCAAGAGGAAATCCCCAGTAATCCAGTTCCGCGCATCTAAATCCCGCATCGCATCGCCAACCGAGTGAGCTGTAGTTTTAACCATCATGAGTTTGCTAAAAGGTGACGAGGGCGAGTATTGTGGATCCCATTTGGACTTTTGAAGATATTCTTCAACAGCTTCAGTATGAGCTCCACAGTATATATATATATCTGCGACGCCGGACATGGCGAGAAATTCGAGGGTGTATTCGATGAGAGGGGTGTTTGCGAGAGGTAGTAGACACCTTGGTGTCTCCAATGTAAAAGGATTAAATCTTGTTTCAAAGGAATCTGCAAGTACTACGGCCTGCAAAGTTTCGTCCCTGTCATCCTCCTTCTTTCCTCCTCCACCTGCAGCAGCACTCTTTTTTCCCTTTGCTCCTCCTTGCGCTCCTTTTCCTCCTGCTCCGGGGGCATTTTTGGCGGGTTTCGAGGGATGTGATTGTGCCATATTCGTTTATTCGTCTACTTAATTTTTGGGAAGTGAAAGTCTCTCTGTGTGCGGGATAGTACGAGGAGCCCGAATTATATGTTTCTTAGCGAAACGAAATTGTAATAATAATCCAGTCCTCTCAATAAAAGGTACTTTCAACAAATCTTCGGGATTGAATTCGCAGATATAAATCCAAGATTGAAGAAATCGAGGGGCCAAATACTGTATCTATTATTCGGTTGTTGAGTCACTTACAGCCTTTCCTTTACTATTCATTATTTTTCAAGTTCCTACTTCCTTCGTAGTGGGGTTGCAGCCACCCGTAGATTAATCCTAGTACAGCATAGATATTTCGCACATTTCAGCCTTGCCTAGCCTTGCCTGGCCTTTTCTCGCCTTTTCTCGCCTCGTTTCGCTTCCTCAAAGGCTCACTGCATACAATATCTGAGTCTCTCAGAATCTAGACCTTCAAGTGGGCTGACGATCTAGATTTCTTATCGTTTACAAGTGTATATAAGAGTCAGCTTCATCCCCTCATGCACAGTCATTTTTTGCATCTCATAAAAGTATCAGTATGATTGTTCAAATTTTCAATTTTTTTCTACCTTGCTTGAATGGATACAAATCCTTACAATCCTAGCTCAACTACCTTTCCTTTTACCAACTTTTCATTTTCAGCAAATCCAGCTCCAAGCTGGATTGTCTGAACATTGGATCAGACATCTGTCGACATTCATAATTTCCCGGCCGTCCCTTTGTCCATATATGCGCCCCATCCCAGATCAATCCATGCCATGATTCGCATCTACTAATTCTATCACTTAACACCAAGATACCTTCATGGACTGCCGGGGTATCATTCTCGCAAGCCATCCTATCATGCGAAGAACTATAAAAGACGCCAATATCTGAGCTTTTGATGTCCAAGAAGACGCTTGTCCAGTAGCGACTAGACATCCAAGTCTAAACATGTGACAGGAAAGAAAAAATATACAAATTAAAGATAAATGAAGTTGATAGCGGCAGAATGCAAAATGATTGGAAATTGATTCGTCGGATAAGATACTGAGTAGAATCATGTAGCACCGAAAGAGGTAAGTCGAGCGCATCTTCAGTTGAACGATCTTGCACCAAGAGTTATTTAGGGCTGATTAAAATTGACGAGTTCTCTAGAGCCATTGTCTCGGCATGGTGGAAGATAGATCGGTGACTTAAGGTTTGCTCCATCATTGCTGGTAGTTCCCAGAGGGAGCATACATTCTCTGACGTTTTTGATCGGGATTACCATCTGGCGTGCTGCCACCACTCATATCGGATATACCTCTCCTATGTGGAGGTCTCTGGTTACCTAGACCCGAAAGAGGCGGAGGAAAACCAGATTGAGGGTGAGGGTGGGTTGGGGTCACCGAATAAGATGGGTCTCTCATGCCATTAGTGGAATGCATGGTAGGTTGCATGTAACTATTTGGAGCAGAGGTTACAACAGGAGATCCTCCTGGTAATTGGATAGGTGACTGCCAAGATGTAGCAGTTTGAGGCGACTTTCCAGAAGCTGAATCATCTACTATCGATTGGGCCGCGGTCAATTGTCCCATGTTTAAACCTAATGGAGGATGCGATTGGGTTGGTGTGACAAAAGCTCCCGGATGTGACATTTGTCCGGGGCTTGAGAAGCCAAGAGTAGATGCTTTCTTTTTGAAATGACCCAAGTGTTTCTCAAGTGCTTTCATCATACCCTCTTTCGTAAAAGGCTTGGGTAAGACGTCATTCATACCTAACTAAGTCAATATTTTCAAAGAATAAGTGCTTGTGTAATATAACTTACCATAACGGAAGTACATCTCGATATCATCAGTTCGAATATTGGATGTCATTGCAATGATAGGAAGATTTGCACGCATTTCTCTTATGCAGACAGTTGCAGAAACACCATCGAGGTGAGGCATAATAATATCCATCAAAATGAGATCAAAATGGTTATCCTCACCTTGATTAATTTTGCTTACTGCCTCGAGTCCATTACGCTGTTGAGAGTGTAAGCTCAAGATGCACAATCAACTTTCACAAGAGAGGGCATAGGGACTTACAGCAATATCAACACCACACTCAAAAGATTGGAGGAATTTTGTTCCAATTCGTGCGCACACCTGATCATCCTCAACCAGTAAAATCCTGGGCTTCCGGTCGCCCCAAATCGACACCGAACCCTTCTTACGTGGACCGGGTGTACGTGAAGGCTGGGGCATTAGTTCGGCTGGAGGAATGCTGTCCCGCGGCATTAAGCCCGAAGGTGGAAGTGCATACGGGATATTGTTGACATGCTGTTGATCAATTGGATCAATGCCAACTATAGCACCAACGGGATAAACCAAGTTATCCAGTTCTGATTTGTCCATAGAATAGCCCGCTGGGGCAGTTACCGACTCAGAAATTGTGGGCATTGAAACAAGTCCTCCTGGATCATTCGGGGGAGTAGAGTAATCTGTTCGTAGATGATAATCATGACTCATTTGTTCCAATTCCTTACTTGGATAATTTTCAGCAGATAGTTGTCCTAGAAGGTTTTGAGCTTGAAGTAACGGTGTCGATGGATGATCATCCTCCGTTTGTCGACCCAGCATGTTGGGCCCAGCACCATTCGAAAGTCCCCCAGGCCGACCGTTTCGTCGTTGTGTATCCTGATTGAATAGATGTCCGACCAAGCCACGCATAACTCCCTCGTGGTTTTTGATAAACTTTTGAGAGTCAACAACTTGTTGCAATAACATTAAATTAAGCTGTGCTAGATCTTGGTAACTGCGAGATAGACCTTGTAATTGTTGTTGAGTGGCCGCGAGTTGGTTACCAAGGAGATCCATTTGCTGTTGAGCATGGGCTGGATATGGCTCTTCATTACTTGGAGCAGCCTTCCTTGGAGCTGGAGCCTTTCGTCTGATATTATCTAGTGAATCCTTTTTATTCGCTTGAAATTCGGGATGTTTGAATTCCCAAGCCTAAAAGTCAATTAGCATGTTGTCTTGTACATCTGGAAAATACCACGAACATTTTGCCCATATGGAGATGCTGTGTTGTCTTCGTTATTTTGTCGGACCTTGTGGAAATCATATTTGTTGAGTTGCCTGACAAAACTAGCAAAGTTGCTGTGTTTGAAGTGCTTCGGGAGGATTTGTTTGGTAAACTTCTCGTTCTATTTCTTGATGTTAACGATGCACCACATCCGATTTCCAATCTAAAGACGTACTTCGAGAACCACAAAACTCTCTCCTCCTTCACCCCACCGTACTATACTTTCATACGATGGATCTTCGAGCATTCTAAAGGGTTGGCAGATCAGCGGCGTGTCGCATAAACAATTGTCCAATCGGGACACCTGAAGGGGTATTCTCTCACTTATATAATTTCCGAACCTGGGAGAATATGTTAGCAATTGAAGATGTTTTTGATAATGCGCCATCAAGTCGCGATAAGGGACAGAGTAGGAGTAGTACTTACAAAGTCGCTCGAATTATTGGCGGAAGGACCAGCCATATCTCCACCTTTCTCCATCATGTCGCGCGGAAACCTGTCCGATGACAGTGATATTTGAAGATATTATTTCCTCCCCCCAAAGTGACCTGATTTGTCGACGATAATGTCGAGGATAAACCTCTATATAGATGGGACGCGAGGGAAAAAAAGGGACGATGATCGAAAAGTACTTGGTAGTACAAATGACCTTTTGCAGATGCACGGGCCGTTCTGTCTTCGGTCGAAAAAAAAAGAGTTGCCTTAACTGTAGGTCGGTAGGTATGTAGATCGATAGGCCCTGGGAACAACGAACACACGGTTAACGGGAAATCATTTGGAAAATCCCGTAAGGATTATTGGAGATTCAAGAAACGAGAAACGAGATTTAATCATGATAAGATGATAATCAATCATGTTTTCCGGGATGGGGTACGGGTATGGGTATCGCTGTATCGGATAACGACTTACAAGTATAGTAATGAAGGGACACACAATCTAGAACGGGAAGATTTTCAAGATATGAAGAAGGTCTGGCTCGTCTGGCTGTCCAGAATCTAGAACTCGAGGAACAAGAGAAGAAAAGAAGAGAGGGAGAAGGTTTCTTGCGTGTGTGTCTGGTGCGGCTGCCCTTATTTTTCAAACCAGGTGTGACATTGTAACTCGCAAAGTCTAGGGCAAATGTGGATGTAGCGCGGTACGAGGTGAGATGAGAAGGGGTGCTAAAATGATAGAATGAACTCTGTACTCCGTACTCTGTACGAGATATTACTCAAAGTCAAAAGAACTGTTGATTTACCAAGGTAGGAAGAAGGCTGCTAGTACTAGTAGGTATAGTACAATGGCAACACTATTAGCAAAAAGCCCAATCTAATCCAGGATCCTGGCGAACAACATGGAAGTGGGGATTTCTTTTAGGTTAGAAGATGTGATAGAAGTCATGTTAAATACTCTAGTTATGTAAAAAGGTCTTTGCTGGAAAGGAGACCTTACCTATATTAGCTTCGCTAAATTACGCTAATACTACTTGGGCTGATTATGGATGTACCGAGGGTGTGTTGGGAGTATTTCTTAGATGTGTGCTGAGCACTGCTATGTCCACGGAGCACATCCTTTTCTTTTTCATGGACCACTTTTCGAGTCACTGTCACTTTTCCTTTTGCTCTCCTCTGTGCTCTCATTTGCCGATGAAGGTTTTCATGAACCCTGGGACTCAGCGGACGGGATAACTTTTAAAGTAACCCGCAATAAGAACATGTACACACATGTATGTACATGGGGCGAAAGAGAAAATGTTCAGAAAGAGGAGGGGACTCGAGGAGAAAAGCGAATAAGATATCGAGGAAAAGAGGTTGAAACCTGCTAGAAATTCGAAAGGGGACCCACCGCTTATTGCTTTTATTGATCTTTCGGAAGAGATCCCCGAGGTAATAAGATTGTACATTTACGCTCTTGATAGGAGAAACTTGGTACCTTGAACCTTGAGTGTACCGACCTGAGTTGACGTTGTTGAGTTTGTTAATTGAGGACTTTGAATGTATTTTAATAGGATTAGGATTATAGGGCTTAGACTAAATACATTGAATTATAGAATTATAGAAAAATATTGATCAATTCTTGAATAAGTTCATTAACGGTTTATATAAGGCATTCTACCTTGTGATCTAGTTGCCGACCGATCCCCACTTGATGTGTTGTTAATATTAAAAACTCTTCCCAAGAAAAAGACAACGACGTTGTATTGAATCATGAAGCTCAAATGAAGGGGCTCCTACCGAAAGCATGTGCATTGTGCATACGCATCCGACCAATGATGAAGCACACTCATTGTCTATAAACACTCCTTTATCGGATAATCTCATGCCCTCCTTCTTTCTCATGATCCATGTTAACGTACCTGCAACCGAGCCAAGTGCAGGTTAATGTTGTGGCAATTGATCGTCATCAAGCATCATCACAAGTTCACAGGTATGTATTAATTTTCTGATAGAAATCCTTTCAACAAATGAGAGTTAGATGGTATGTATGTACAGTACAATATTATTTGTTGAAAGGGCTTCCTTCAATTTATCCTCGGAGATGCTTCCGTTCTTTGACTAATCTCATCACATTTTTAAAGACGGACGTTGAATTCTTTATAGAGTATTCTCCCCCTTTATTTCATCAATAATTATGACTAGGTAAACAGGTAAAGAGGTAAATGGGCAAACAAAACCCTTCTTCACTACAGAGTAGAATGTGTAGCAATCGGAAGTTCTACCTACCCCTTCACCTTCTACCCCTTCACCTCGCTTCCCTCGGTCCCTCGGTCCCATCAACCCATCAGGTTCAGAGACAAAGGGTTTCCACTAATTGAGTGGGAATGACGCAGTGACAGCCACATCCGAGGGGTCATTGGTGGTACCAATGACCCTTTATATGTATGGTTACGGCACAGCTGAACAACCCTTCATTCACCATCTTTTTTTTCCTTGGAGATGAAAAACAACAAAGATTTTGTTGTGAATTGTACATCGCTACCTATATGCAATGCGAAAGAGCTAATATGGTATTCCAATCTCATGTCTATCACCTTATTTTCTTATCTCATAGACTGCTGGAGAAAATATATGTTTAGATATACATTTATTATTAAGCTGTATTCAAACTAATTTCTCTTCGGGATCTCTGTGGTATTTTTATGTCATTTAAGGCTTCAAAGCTTTAAATATTCCCCACCACTACATGGGAAATCGGATATCGGCTTCTCGAAAAATTTTACATTTCGGGATATTTTTTCCACTGACATCCACCATCAGCCCTCCAACTTCAGTCTTATCGGGTTTATCCAGGAAGAATAAGAAAGGATCTTCTTTGATGCCTCCATACTTATCCGGCGCGCATAGCATACATCAGACTACTAATGCATAAACGGGATCCACCGATCGAAAAAAGTAAAAAAAGCATAATATTTCTGACATGCTTTTTGTGGCTTGCTTACAGGACCCCAGAGCCCTATTTCTTGGCTATAACTACCTATTAAATGTTCCTGTACGCGGTAAGTACAGAGCAGAGGAGCACAGCTATTTGAAGAGATTGACTGTATAACACGTTTTCTTGATTTTCCAGAACATCTGCAACCGTTCTATCCGAGTTTATATACGCCACTGATGAAAGAGATGTTCCAATGACTTTTCTCGGCATCTTTCTTCTTCCTTTTTAATTCTCGGAATGTGATCTTGGGTGGATTTTAAAGAGCACATGAGAAACCTAAATCGGTACGAGTAGAGAGATATTGGCTAGAATCCTACTTGTGCTCAATTGCCATCTTGACATCCAGTGATGATCCGTCCCAAAGGCTTAACAAACATGCATGCATTGTCTTCCCCCATCCTTGGTTGATGAATGAGAGTGTGGAGGGTGCAAATTAGGCAGGAGATCCTAGTATTTCCGCTTTTGGTTGAACCTTCCTGTGTTTTTGTCGTGTTGTGCGACAGATAGATATCTACTATATCCCTGCCTTGCTGAGTTGCCCTCCAAATCAAATTCCTTACTTTTGGCACTCATATGCATCTTGTGCCGCTTCATCTAGTCGGATCCTCCTCGTTCCTTCAAAAGTCTTTCAAAAAGCAACCATTATCTGGAATCCTTCTTGCATGTTAATTCTACGTTCATATCACGGCAAGCCATTTTGATTAGCTAAGCTCATATTATTTCCACACATGAGAGAAGGGTCTGTGTAACTAGGGGTCCTCGCAGTTGGTGGTATGTCTTCTATTCACTTTCTTGCACTGTGCTCTTGACTACCGCTTCCGCGAATACCATGAAGCTATAATCTAAATGACCGAGGACTCGAGTCATATAATGTGGGAGCTCCCTCTCAGGTGACGCTATGATTGACTTCTCGAATGATGTATTCTTTCTTCGCCTAAGGAATGACGGGCATGACACCAAGGATCAACTTGAGGGGTCCAACAGGGGAGTATTATATATAGGACTTCAATCGGCGCACAGAGCTAGCGCTGATCTTGTTCTCGGCCGGTATGCGTGCGTTGCTATAGTTCCCTACTAGGATGACTGACATGCCGACTAATCGATGGAAATGCGAGAGATGCTCCCATAGGAGGGAACGCGTTGCGTTTGATAAGCGAAGCCCACTTCTTGAGATGAACCTTCTAGGAGTTGGGAATACTCTGCAAAGTTTGAACAATAGGTTACGTAGGTCGATTGAAAGCTCCATCGCATTATGCGTACTAATGGCAAAGATAAAAAAAAACTCAAGTTTCCATAATCTATCAAGTCTCCGCATCACTACTTGCTTCCTGCAAGCGTTCTCTAAGCTCTTTCACAGTCATTCTAGCAATAGCACAATTTATCCATAAACCTTCTAAACTTCTATACGCAATAACCTTGTCCCTCGATTTCTTTCCACGAATAACCTCCAGGTCTGTTTTTGGACATAGTAATACCTAGATATTATCAGGGAATCAACCTTTCACATAATCAACGAGTAACAATAGAATCAGTATTAAAAAAATCGAAATTCATACATCACCTAGAAGTTCAATGACCCCTTCATTTGCTTCATTATCTCGTGCTGGTTCAGGGACACATATTTCGAGTATGGGAGATGTGTCTGTAAACGGCTTGATGGCGCCTGCTCTTGACGCGCTGACATTGGGTTTCACGTGACAGCGTAAATGGATGGTTTGTTTGACTATCTTGAAAAATCCAAAAGTCTTTGTTGCTGGACCGATCACCATTGTGGATTGATTGTTATTGTAAATTCTTTGAAAGGTCTCGAAACGAATGTTCGCAGTGTGAAGTGTGAAGTGAACAAGAATCGAGAACCCTCGGGTTACTGGTAAGGTTACGCTAAGTATAAAAAGGCATAGCGCGACCGTTAGCTCACGCATTTCGAGATTCGAGGAAAGTGACTCTAAATGGAAATTCTGGCAACGTCAATAAATCACAAGTCATCAATCGCATCTGCAAAACATCGACAATTGTGCGCAGAGATTCAGCAAACCTCTTTCGATTTCTAACCTCACTGAAAAGCCCATTTTAAGCCTGCACATATTTGTCTCTTCTTACGCCTCATCATGGCGCATACTCCAAATGGAGTGTCCAATTCGAATCTATATACCACTACGGCTTTGAATCGTTGGTCTGTTGCGGATAAACAGTTGCCTTGTAAGAATTTTGGATGATGGGAAATCTGGGGATAGGATTGGGTGCATTGCTAATTATTTGTAGCTGTTGACAAAATTAAGGCTCTTCATGTTTATGATTTTGATAATACCCGTAAGTTTCACGATTTATCTACGAGGACAACAAGTCTTTCATCCTCCCAAAATTTCATCTCTTCACTTATTTCTTATACAATATGCTAACTTCTCCTCAAAGTTTTCAACAGCCCTCTTCCCAATCCGAAATTATGGAATGGGCCAACTATAGGATTTTTACAGACTCAAGATACATTTGCGACTGGTGGTTGGTGGCATGACTCGAGGATTCTTGCAGCTACAGGTGAAGGTGTAGAAAAAGAAGAACCTCGGGCTTGGGAAGGTTGGTGGAATGAGCGAATTGTTGATCTCATTGAGTTGAGTATACAACAAAAAGATGCTCTTTCAATTCTTTTAACTGGTCGTTCCGAGGCAGGATTTTCAGAATTGCTGAAAAGAATGCTTGCTAGTAAAGGTCTTGATGTGGATATGATTGTCCTAAAACCAGCAGCAGGTCCTAGGAATGAGAGGTTCAGTAGTACGATGAACTTCAAACAATGTTTCTTGGAAACTTTAATGGAGACATACAAAGGTGCTGAGGAAATCAGAATTTACGAGGATAGAGTCAGACATGTTAAGGCATTCAGAGATTTCTTCACGGATTATAACAAACGTCAAAATGGCTCTAATGGTATTCCATCTCGTTCTGCTATTGTTGCTGAAGTGGTTCAGGTTGCAGATGGTGCCACATTACTTGATCCTGTTATGGAAGCTGCAGAGGTACAGCGTTTGATCAATGATCATAATGCTGCAATCGATGCAGGAAAATTTGGCGAGAGACTTCAAATTAAGAAGACTGTTTTCTATACTGGATATTTGATCAATAATACTGACACTCAGAAGCTGCTTACTTTAGCTCAGCTTCCATCGAACATGCCAGACACTGAAGCAAAGTTTCTGGCTAACAATGTTCTCATTACTCCTCGCCCATGTCCAGAAAGTATTCTGCAAAAGGTTGGAGGAATGGGTAGTAAGACTACCTGGGAAGTAACAGGAACAGCAGTCTTTGAGAACAAGATTTGGGCCGCTCGTGTCAGGCCTGTACCAGAGACAAAGAAATTCTATACCGAAAATCCAATTCCTGTTGTCGTTCTCGCATTGCGCAAAGGCGCTCGACCAATTGATGCAGGTAAGATTCAAAATTGGCAACCTGTTCCACCAGAAAAGGCATTTGTCTTTGAAAGTACTGTCGGAGAGAAAGTCCTTCTCAGGATAGAGAAGGAAGATCTCTCTGAGAACGAGTATGAAAGTCTGTTCCCCAATAAATCATTCAAGCGCAAACATTCCCCTGAGCCTAGGCAGCCAAGTGGATCATACGGTGGACACAATCAAGTTCAAATTAAGAAAGGGAGTCAAGAAAATAATTATGGTGGTCGTGGTGGCCGAGGAAATCACCGTGGAAATGGTCCACAACGTGGTGGTTATGGTCGAAATAATCGTGGGGGTAATGGTAATGGTAACGGAGGTGGAGGTAAAGGAAAAGGAAGAGGATACGGTTATCGATCTCTAGATGATGTCAATGAACGAAGCTCAAATAATACGCCACCAGTATATAATCCTGCAGTTGCCTACGAAGATTTTCCGCCATTGCAAAAGAACTACCAAACACCGCAGCAATTGGTACAGGCACAGTTTCAGCAGTATCAAGAGCAACTTCAAAAGAGTAATGGTGGAAAGAGTGGTGGAAGTGGAGAGTTGCAGTACTTCTAGACGGGACGAGTTAGGAGCTCGTTGCTGTTTTGAGATATTGATAAATATTACTTGGTTTCATGAAAGCATGAAAGCGTGAAAGGCATGCATGGATGGCGTTTTAGGCACTCGTTAAATTCTGATTTACAGAATGTATTTTCTGGGGATTTTTGGCATGGCCAATGAGTGACTTGAATGGGATGGGATGGATGGATGGATGGAAGGATGGATGGATGGCGTAAAGACTTGTTATATAGTCAGTCTATTATGGATTTTACATGGTGATTGCTATTCAAACGATGGGATATTATATATGCATCTCTTCTAGAAGAAGAAGACGGAGAAGAAGAAAGTAGAAAGTTTTCTCAATAATATATGAGTATATTATCCATGTTAATTCCTTTGTGTGTATTTTTTGTTCTGTGTTTTGATATCATCTAAACTAACTTATAGTAAGAAGTGATAGAAACTCTACAGAGTATATATGTTATAACTTCATAACTACTATATAGGATATAGGAAGTACAACAGCCATATAACAAACAAGATTCATATGGTGTAGTCCTACGAAGCTTATCGAATACACGGTGTCGCGTATCCTTGTTTGCATTGATCATCACACCGATATCAATGTTCTAACTATAAAGAAGCATAATTTATAATCAACCGCGACATTTGAAGAAAGTCCGGTGGGCACTGAGACGTCGACTTAGGATCCCACCGACTAGACTTTGGTAAAGTCATGTAAGTGATGGGCAATTCATTGGTTAGAGTATACAGAGTGTTGAACTTACGGACGTAGAAATACGAGGCATTAGTTTTACGATTTCGGCGTTGATGAGTGTTTGCTCGACATATGTCAATGCGGAGGATATAAATTTATCGTTGAATGCTGCAGAGAGAATTAAGTCAGCACACTGAAATACACTAATAGAAGATGTGTAAAAAGATAGTGATTATCATACCGAGTTCTTTTCCAAATGGTGAGTATCCATTTAGCAGAGTTACAAGCTCCATCATTGGGTAAATTGGTGAATATTGATGTGGTTCCTACGCGGTTTTGACTGGAAAGTTAGGGAGAAGGGAATTTCGAATCAATCGATCTATTTTTGAACACACATAGGAACAATACATTATACCAAGACAGCAAGCATGAAGCATCCGCTCAGAGTGTTGGCGTATATGTGCGTGATTAAAGGTAATGAAGAATTAGGGAGAGATTTGAATAATCGCCATGATGAACTAAAAGAGCTAGGTCTATGAAGAATTTTATGGAGAAATTCTAGTATTAAAAAGGGAAATATAGGAAGTCTAGAAATATGATTGTAGTATCCTATCCTGACTTAAACAGGGATTTAAAATGTATGGATCTGGAAAGTGGCGAGCTCGGAGAGGAGATCCTATCATTTTTGCTTCTTTTCTTATCTCACTTGCAAGATCAGCATTCTTCGAAAGTTCCTCGAAGCTCGCTTTTTTCCTCCTTGTCTTTGCCTCTCTGGTTTCTCTATCCATCTACCTCTTTCCATAACTTAGCGGCGCATTCTTCTTCGTTTCATCAAAGTTCTCACGTAGCTACCTACGATTTACATCACAAAGTGTGCAGCGCGTTGCTTCAGGTCATGAAATGGTTCGTCCCCTCGGTCAATATCTCAATTAGTAGCAGGATAGCCGAGTGACTACAGAGACTCTTGAATGGGCATACCATTGGGACGGAATTTGTGCTTCAATAGCTGCGCGAAGAATTCTTCACCCTGTACGCTTATGGCCGATCGAAAGATTTGCATCTCAAACTTAGTTGCTATAACGATCTCGTTCGGTTCGTTGATAAGTTCTTCCACTAATAGAATGTGCGGAGTGATACTAATAACAAAAATAGAGGAAATATCAGGGAGTAAACTATTGACGTCGACTTCATGTGATGGTAAGAAAGAATGCAAGTTCTTCTTATTCCTGTCATCCCAAAATCTCGAAGGGGCTTCTTTTCCGGTAGAACTAAATGTTCAGTAGGGTATGTATCTATTCTTTACGCGAAACAAGCTATCCATCTCCACCGAGTGCACAGCTATGCGGCTCCGATTTCCTTTTACGGTAATGCGATGACGATTCGCATTATTTGTAAGATCTTACAGTTTCTCTGAGTTAAACATCAGGCTAGACCAGTCTTTCTCTTCCCCTATTTTTGACTGGCACATCATTCTGTGGCGCATTCATCACCATATGGCAATTAGCATCAACTTCTGCACCTTGAAAAGTCGACGGAAAAGAAGAAAAATGGACGCTTTAGCAAAAAAGGAGCCGGTTTGAAGGACCGCCGGAATATAAATGCCTTGTCGTCATTATTAGCAAACATATCTTTCGCATTTTTGGAAACTTTTAATATGTACTCTTGCATAGCTGGTATCAGAGAAGCATGCTGGTACGTCCCAGATATGACGCGCCACTTTGAGCTCTCTTTACGAAAACAATTCGATCAGCCACTATAGGATTGTTTCGTTAGCACAAGAAGAACTCACGGGTGCCCTCGATACCTAGGATGGCTATTGAGAGGAAAAGAGAAATCAGATTGGAGTCTGCGTCATGGTCAAAGTAATGAGTTACGGTAACATACGTGAAAAGTTTATGGTCGACAAATACCTGTACTTACAGTCATCCAAGCCTAGAACCCTGGTATTGACGTAGAATCTAGCGGCAGTAAATATGATGTCCGATGCCACCATCACGCTCATGACTCCCATCAAAGCTGGTGCTAACGAGGTGGGGTTGACGAAATTATGATGCCCATTTGGGGACGGTGCTGCTGGGACCTGACAAAGACCAGTGAATGAATTCATGATGTCTGTGAGTCGCGGAAGCTAAGAGTCTGCTAGAGCGCACTGATCAGATTTGGAGATAAAGAAAAGTAGAATAGTTGAAAAGTAGTGCTGCCTGGCGAAATGTCCTTAAATAAAGTATGTGGATCGACAGATATGTATATGTGGTAAGCAGTTACGTGGATCACAAAAGACCAAAAGCATATGGAAAGATGCAAGCACAAGGAAAGGCTTCAATAAGGATTTGAAATATATAAAAAGGGGCAGAGCACAGGGTGAAACTATGAAAATTCAAGCCTTAGCGAAGAGACACAAAGGTATATCAAAAGCAAAGGTTTCGTAGTCTCGTAGATCGATAATTGTTCCAGGTACATCGGAGGAGCACATAGAGAATGCTACCTGAGTCCAATCCGTGCTACAAGAGCACATATATTGTTAGAAATAATGAGTTGGTGATATTTAGCAAACTTGATGATGCCATCGCT
This sequence comes from Sclerotinia sclerotiorum 1980 UF-70, assembly GCF_000146945.2. Taxonomy (NCBI): domain Eukaryota; kingdom Fungi; phylum Ascomycota; class Leotiomycetes; order Helotiales; family Sclerotiniaceae; genus Sclerotinia; species Sclerotinia sclerotiorum. The sequence continues at coordinate 230,459 of NW_001820816.1, read as the reverse complement.
TTTCTACCAGCCGGGCATTATGCTCCATTTGTCTCTACTACTTTGCTGCTGATATTTTTGCTGCAACTTAGGATGGCAAATCGGCCGCAATGTAGCTTCTGTGTATATTTAAAGCGACTCGGGAACTGGCCACTAGCCTCTCTCACACCTGTATACAGGTGCAAGGACTGGCTACCCTGGTAATAGGTCGGGTGTGGGATAGCCATATGTCTACTACTGCATCCAAACTTGGCAACTCAACAATCGTATACCTCTGAATGCAACGGCCAGGGTATAGGGTAGAAGGCACAGCAATTATTGAAGGCGACACTGGTCTGACCACCATTGCTTATTGAGAAGGTAGTAATCAAAGATACAGAATAAGCAAAACCAGACCTTGAAACAGGACGAAGTGGTGTTGAATTTGTGATAATGACGTCCTGATATTTGCAACTGTCCTTACACATAGTTCGTATAGTAGAGAATTGCTTAGAGATTCACACACACTACTGACCTATTTGAAAAAAGATGTATACTCACATAACCTTACCCTAGGCTGGCTTCGATCGCGACCCCACCACACATACATCGCATCCTGCACCAACATTACTCCAACTGCCATTTTATGAGGTACAGCACTCGACTTGCTACAAATATAAAGAGCACAAGGAGACCAGCTTAAACCTCATCTTTCGCAAAAATATCCATAATTTTCTCCCATTAAAGAAGGAGAGAATAAACTTAGCCAGCGGTTTTAACGGTCCTGCATTTATCAATCACCCTTTATCAACATATCTGAGTACACTTCCACACTTGAAGGCTTCCAGCGCGCTATGGAGTGGAGTCTTACTGGACCACCTGCGGAGGCAAAGCTCTATGCCGAAAGTACCTCACTACCCACATTCTATCATGCATGAACGGACAGCGATCAGACTTTGACGTCTACGTAAAGGGTATTGGAGAGTAGCGAGCTAATATTAGTGAATACAAACCAGTTGTAAGTAGCCGCTCTGCCATTCCCCCTCCACCCAACCCGACCCCGAGCCAGACTCAGCACGCAGTCTGGAACTATACAAGCTCAACGCAGACAAGTACTTGTAGCTAACATGTATATTTCCTTCGCGATAGTGACCGATTCCTCCGCGATGGAGAACGCCTGGCGGCCCATATGACGTGAACGATTAAGATTAATGGTGCAGATATTGGATTTGAGAGCTTCATGTTTGCAAAAGTAGATGAGAAGAGTGGAAAATTGGAATAGATCGTTGAACGATCAATTTGGGGACCTCAGGGTGGCGCGTCTGAGCATGGTGTCTAATCATGGAGAGAAAGGATGTATTGGAGAGCAGGATAGATGGGTTGTTTGCTCGACTTACTTGTGCAGCGAGATTTGGTTAATCCTACCACATTTGATGAAATAGTTCAATAGAGTATTCGGTCCTCAATCTAGTTGTGGAGAAATATGCTTCTGAAGCTTGAAAGTAGATGTTTATACCATCACTCTGTATGTATAAACAGGAACTAATATATGCTTTTGTTCTTTCAAATAGATGGATGCGGTGGCTCGAATGTGGCTCGTCTTAAATACATAATCATATAATCTGGCTTAGTCAGCTAATGAAATCGTTTACAGAGTAACAAACTTTACAACTTTCCATTAGCAGATCATCATGCACTCCTCACAAAGTCAACATCAGCAACATCAAACGTTCCTCTAAATTCCCTTCAAGTTATATAAAAGAGGGTTGCATTTTAATTTACCATAACTCCACAGTATCAATTTGATTTCAATCTTGTTGTGGAAGAGCCTCAATAGGTACAAGTTCACGTCGATCAATATCACGCACGAGATACTTTTGGAGCCGTATTATTGTGTTTAATATATTGAGAAATCAAGGCTGGAAACTCAATTACACTTGGTTGATAATCTCAACCTACAATACGCAAGGGTTTGATCTCGATCAAGTTGATTGGATTCTGATGTCAAGGAACATTTCTAGCTGAGTAACACCCAAACAAAGTATTAACTTACAATCTGTCGTCAAGGAAGTTAGTTAACATTGGATATAGAGTTTGAACCATTCAGTCCTTCGGCTTTAATAACTCATACTCAATATGGCATCGGTGCTGAAGTTCTTTCCCAACACCAGTGAGCCTTTTGGACCATTGCTGAATATTATGGTGCGCTTGAACCCACTTGACGAAGTCAGGCTGAGAAATCTTCGACGAGATATCTACGCACCAAGGATTAATGATGAAAAAATCCCTCAATTGGAAATGCTCCGTCATTTGGGCACTTCCAAGATTGAGTTTATCAGGGAGTCGCTGACTAACATTACTCGAACACAGTCGAGATTCGAAATTGCACTCAGCAAGCCATTTCTTGTAGACAGGTCCATTCATTATAGTCTAAGCATGCTAGCCTATGCGCCTGACCTTAAAATCACGCGTAAAAGGCTTCAGGACACTTTAAAGGATATCGTTGTAATCGACAAGAAGGAAAAGATATCTACCCATGAACATATCTTTTCTGTTGGGAACTTCCCTTGGTCCAAGGACGTCAAGATACTTTTGAAAAGTCCCATTCCACCCGAAGAAGGAGAAAGTTGGTTGAATCACGCAAAACAACAATGTCATAAGAGATTGAAACCCGTGACGGCGACGGGATTAATTTTGATGATATCGAAGCGCAAATATGAATACAAGGGTCAGGGCGCCTACAGTGCAATTTGGCGGAATGTCACTATCAAGGAAACGCTTGAGTCAGAGATCATTTATGAAGAATTTCCATTCCAAGGCAAGGGACCAATTATTGCTTTTGATCCTAACAGACGCTAGGTCTTGCGAGGTAAGCTGAATTTCATGTAATAGGTACTTTACAAGATCACCCTTTCCGTGTAAAAGTTCTGCTTTATCAAAATTTGTCTTCATGATTGATCTCTTCTTTTCTTCTGTGTTTATCAGCACTGACAATTTCAAAGTTGGATGATATCTAAGATACTGGCAACTCCCCATTTTCCTTAGCTTTAGTTTACAAAAAGCAAGAAGTAGTCAGGGAATGACAAGGTCTTTGTTCTTCTAGTCCAATAAGTGTGAGGATCATGTTTGAATATATTCTCTGAAGAATAACTCTATCTTCTAAGCAGATTGTATGAAAATAGCAATAGGTGACTCTGACATTCATAAATTTAAAAGTTTGAAAATTTGGATGGCTTTTAAGTCAAGATATCATGGATAAAGCTGTGAGCGTCTTGAGCTGTGTTTGGTTAAGAATGAATTAATGGAAGAAAGAGTTTCTAAAATGAAAGAGGCGGGGAATAATGATTGGATAATTATCTATCAATCACTAATGAAGAATGAGCAATAGATACCAAAAGTTTGTATTTGGCAGGAAATTCATTTACAAGTATTAATGAACTGGGTATGTATATCTAGATATATTGTATTTATTTCCTCTATAAATCTATATCAAACCGCTTATGAATTTATTCTCATTATACTCTAGAATATAAAATTACAAACTTGTTATTTAAATTAACTCTTGTTTCCTTCCCTCTCTCTTCTCTTCTTTCTCCTCCTTCCTCTCCTCCCCTCTCCTTCTCCCCCCGCCTCATTCCACCTCATTCCACCCCAAGAACCCAAGAAAAAAACAAAAACTCAATCATACTCTCCTAATAACAAGATAATACTAATACTCTTACACAACCGTGTTAAAAATCTATTAGTCCTTTTCTCTCCTTTTCCTGCCTTTGGATTCACAAAGCTATGATACGAAGTTGAAAATATTCATATCCAGATCAATATCCATATTATATAAAGTCTTCAAAGATCATTCTTGAAAAGAAGGACTATCTACTAGATTATGGGCTGTAGGATTGCACTGCTAAACAAGTTACTTTATATTAGGTGTGGTTGGGGCGGAATTTTGATGATAATAGTAATAGGAAGATGTGATTTTGAGGATTTGAGTAGATGCTGGAGTGGGTGAGATAAACCTTTGGGGTAAAGGGAAGTTTATTAAGAGAAATAGGGAGAAATTGACTAAGGGTGTGACAGCAGCAATTCAGGAGGGAGAACGGAAAAGTGAAATGATAGAAGAATTGATAAATGAGTTTTATAACCTATATAATAAAAAAGAAAAAAGAAAGATGGATTATTAAATCTTAAATAAAGATATTATCTCTAATATATATTCGAGTATTCCTATACTTTAAATCTAGTATCTCTTTTTTCCGTCATATTTTTTTATGTTACGAGGTTTGCCGTCTAGATCACGTGGAAGTGCTCTAGGCTCTCGAGGTGGTTTATAACTAGACGTCAAGCAGGGACTTAAGTAATGACAATGATGCAATTTGTAACTAATAATAGAGTATACTAAATGATTGATCTTGATCTTGAGTACGAAGCTCTATACAAAAGGAATCCATCTTGATTATATAGACCTTCGTATTCCAATATTGGAGCGATGGAGCTGGGGAGCGAGATTCGAATCTCGCTCCCTCGCTCCCTCACAAGACTATCCATGTGATCCTATAACACGTGATAATAGTTTATAATGTTACAACGTAACATATAATTACTGTAGTTCACTCTCGACTACTGTTACGTGACGGTTGTTATCCCACTAGTGGCTCACGTGCACTAGCCCTGTATATAAAGACCTTCTTACTTAGAATCTTCTTAGTTCTTTAGTTTTAGATTCTAAGTAATTGAATTGACTCCGTTTACGACTTTTCCGTCACAACTACCTAATTGTATTGTCTTGTTTCTATTATTTCGTTCAGCATTAATTACAATTATTCCAGGATATATTACACTTATCATAAAGCTGGTTTCATCGAAATTGTAGAAATCGAAATCGATAATATCATATTTCGCTTGTATATTGAATATCAATCGAAACTATTCTTCAATAAGCTTTGGATCTTTGCAAAAAGCTTTTTGAAAATCATAAACATAATTAAAATATGTCTTTAATTTTGGGCATCATTTGACAAAACGATGAATCCAAAGCTTTCCAACCTTTTTTGTATTTCGTGATTCAAGGATATAATTCACTACATCTTCTACACTACTCAATTTAGATACAAACCCTTTCTTATCTATATCGATTATATATTGAATAAGCACCTCTTCTTCTAATTCAATTATTTTATAATCATTTGCTCGAGATTCGATACAAGAGATAGAATCGTTTATTTTGCGCTGAATCTTTGTATACAGGATATTATATAATTTAGCAACCTTCCGAATACTTAATTTTTTGTCTTTATTGATAGCTTCAATAACTAAAAGTATTCGACCTTCTTGATTATTCGATTCCATAATATATTGTTGATAAATCGCGTATTGAAGTTGAAAAATATAAATTGAGGTAAAAGTGGCCCGCTCGGTGATGTGGCCCGCTCGCTGATAAACCACGTTATTGAATTCAGGTTTATATGATATTCTCGTGAAATTCATATGAGTCTTAATAATGCTATCATCGCAGTGTCACACGTTGAGGCATCATAATCACACACTTCAGAAATCATTATAATCATTCAAAACCAATTAAATCAAAAACAGAATCCATGTCAATAGGGTATAGATTCATGGAGTTTGTAGAAGATCCCTGAATTGATTGCAGAGTCTATGGATACAAACGTAATGTTTGGTATGTTGGTACAATTGCAAAAGCCAAGAATGAATCATCTGATACTTGTCAGAAATGTCACATTTCAAGGCAATTTCCATTTTCCACTCCGCTCCCATATCACCACCCCTTCCCATTATCCTTATCACAAATACCAATCGTTTATTTGTAGAAGTCGAATTTATCGGCCTGTGAAATGTTAATATATGTTCAAGAGAGATATTTACAATTGCTCGAGTTTTTAACCCTATACTTACCTCTTGTGCACCTTTAACTTGACTAGAATAGGCATCTTCAAGATCAGATTGAATAATGTTGTACCTATTCTTTCTCACTGCTCTCAAACCTGCCTCTTGCATGATAGCTGCAATAATAGCACCAGATAATGGATCATTTCGAATGATCAAACTATCAAGATCAACTTCTGGTGACAATGACATCCTTGATGCAATAGTAGTAAAAATCAATCGTCTCTCTCTGCGATCGCGAAGGTTGGGGAACTCAATCTTTCTGTCCAATCGACCTGGACGAAGTAAAGCAGGATCGAGAGTATCGGCACGGTTGGTAGCCATAATGACTTTAACATTAGATGTTTGATCGAAACCATCCATTTGATTCAAAAGTTCAAGAAGAATACGTTGAACTTCTCTATCGGCACCAGTTTGTGCATCGAAACGTTTCGTGGCGATGGCATCGATTTCATCAATAAAGATGATAGCTGGGGAATTTTCACGGGCCATACGGAACACATCACGAACCATACGTGGTCCTTCTCCAAGATACTTTTGTACGAACTCCGATCCAACGACACGAATGAAGTTTGCAGTTGTTGAATTTGCTACTGCCTTGACGAGCATAGTTTTTCCAGTTCCGGGTGGACCATAAAGTAAAACACCTCGTGGTGGATCGATACCAATTTGCTTGTATAGGTCGAAATGTGTTAATGGAAGTTCAACTGCTTCTCGAATTTCTTGCTTTTGCATATCAAGTCCTCCAACATCTGCATATGTAACATCTGGTTTCTCATCGGATCCTAACATAGCAATTGATGAATCGGCTTCGGGAGGTAAGATGTCGACCAAAGAATTTGAATGTCTGTGGAGTGCGACAGAGGATGATGGTTTCAAAAGTTCGCGATCGAGAGTAGATAAGATTCGAACAACATAGTTAGATCCTGTGGATGATTGTACGATACCAGTACTATTTCGATCATGTTAGTAATACTGATTGTAGTGAAGATGCGAAGAGGTGAGTTGTACTTTTGATCGATAGCTTCCATGAATTGTCCTATCACTAAAGGTACACTCTGAATACGTTTGATTTCTTCTTGAGCTCGCACAAGTTCTCTCTTCAAGCTTCTGTTATAGGAATGATGATAAGTATTTGCCCGTACAACAGATGGAGTCCAGATCGCATACCGTTGTTCATCCTTGATGTATTCTTCCTGAAGTTGAATATATCTGTAAGGCCTAGTCAGCACTCTGATTCCTTTGATCTATGCAAAAGTGCACTAACTCTAAATGCCTTTGAAGCTTCTTCAATGTTGAATACTCATCACTACCATCTGTTCCCAATCCCTCCAGCGAATCGATGTTTGGTATTGAGGATGGCAATGGTTTTCGGTGAGGCAAAACCTGGGTCGCAGGGTTCTCTAATAAAACGTCACCCATATTGAAGATCGCTGGTAGATTTGAATCCGAGTGTATGGTTGTGGTGGAATTTGGATGGATATGATGATGGTGTTGTTACTTCGATTTCGCTCTAGGTTAATCAGAAGGCGCGCGTAATTGTTAGCCTAGCCTAGCTGAAGCTCCAAACGCTCGGAGGGTCGAAATGTAAATCATTGCTTAGCTAATCAGGACCATTGACACGTGATGTTGGTGGATGGCTGGAGACTCATGTCCTAGATTCAAGGCTACAAATTCATCGGGGGAAATCTAGGCATCCTATACTCATTCTAGATTAGCCTTGCTACTAGTGTGTGACTCCACAAAATACGGGGTACTCATGCCGATTCTAATCTATCTCATAAGGCTCCCTTCAACCATTTACTTTGCATTCACTCAAAGCAATCCATATACAGCAACCTTCAAGAAGCAATCACTGGAAGTCCTTCTGTTTGTACCATAGGATTTCTAGTCAAAAATTTACTGCTTTCCTTTGATTATCACTTACATCCATCAACTTTCAACCCTCCAACTCTCCTGCCTTCAACCATGTCGTCATCTATTACGATTCCAACTAGCAGAAATTCCAATAAGGCTACGACCACGGCGAGCCCAAGTAGTTCATCTTCATATTCAAGCTCCCCCACAAAATCACAACGATCACCGTCGTCAACTGCTTCATCCCCAAATACCCGATACGGGCATGACCGGAGAAGGAGTCTTTTAAGTAAGTGCTTATCTTTATTGTTGCTTACAAGGTCGTTTCCAGAAGATAGGAGTAATTATCAGACGATTTTACTGCAGTTTGATGGGATTATTATTCTCATTATGAAAGGCAGAGAATGTAACTAAAATATCTACCTTAGGTACGGCACTTGCAAAGGAAGAACATACTACCATCAACATTGGAGATCCTGATGGTACTCCAAGACTTGTGCGTTATCTTACCAGCTGGAAATTCTACGATAGATTCTCTGTATTGACAAATGCTATTTTATAGATCACCTGTGTTCGTTCTTCACAAGGGTTTGATTGGAATCCTGGTAAGGACGTCATGTCTTTCCTTTTCAATATGCTAACCGTTCGTTGTAGAAATCTTCCTCCCTTCCTATATGGAATCTGACTTTGAATCACTCGAACGAAAGCGCGACCCTGTCCATGAGATTCGATTGAGTGACGAGGAAATCAAACAAATGTTTCCCCAATAGAATGTGTAGATGTCAGCAAGTTTGTGGACGTTGATATAAATTGATGGGTACTGGTTTACACACTCTCGGGCAGCGGCTTTGAACATATTAATGCAATTTTACGGATAAAGGGGTGCGTTTATTATAGGTAGCCTGGTCATCGACTGCGATGAAATATATGTTTTGGGAACTGGTGGTATTGGTTTTGTTGGGAAATATCAGGAGTTTTGGATTACAATCATTGGGATGTGGCTATTTGGTCTACTGGACTAGGCGTCTCTCTTTTTGCAACAGATTCCCCTGTCAATTCGATTTTTATCTTTGCTCCGAACATGCCAATTTTGCCCATACTTACTTTGAAATCTTCAGTCAACAAATTTTTTTGGTGGCGCGAGAGTACAATGAACTCAGCCTCATGTAAAGGCCGACTACATCGACTTCATAGGCTGCAGTCGGGGCTACCGAAATGTTGTGATACGTTTAGTGACACGAACTGCAGATTTAGTCAGAGAGCATGACTACGTTCCGATATAACCAATAGAACTTTGATATTTATGCAGAAGATTTTTCTTTTCGAAACTGTTCACTTGTTTGCGTGATTTTGATGCCTTTCCCTCTCACGATGAAGTCATCGCTACAGGTATTCTAATAAAATAAATCGCTTGTGCCGACACCGATAACTTTTTGTTTATTACTTTTTGTTTATTACTTTTTGTTGAGTAGGTACTCGAATATCATTTTGTACACTTAGTATATCGAGTACATTTAAGATGATTCACTCTTTTTCTGTAAGATCTGTATCGTTCAATACCGAGTCAAGTTATATCTAGTCGGTTTTAGGGATGTAGACGGTAGTAGTATTTAAGTCCCCACGAGATGTCTAGGGGTAGCTATCTATCACTAGGTTATCAGGGACCCCACTACTGTTATCGTGAACCCGCTGCCGCTAATCGTGGTACAAGCATGGGGAATGGGTGGAATGGGAGTCAGAGTGCACGTGGGTGGATTAGGTAATTGGAGGGGGATTTTGGAAATTTGTATGTACAGACTATTTTGGCTGTGGAGGTTTATTCAATCTAGGTGGTTTAGTTACTATCGAAAGGAAGCGAATCCAGTCGTGGCTCACAATATTCCATGATACTTGGTAAGCCACTTCCTCGTTGCGTAGTTTTTGTATATGTGTTTCTATTGTATGGTTTAAACTTCTACAGTACTGCTAAGAAATGACGAACCAATCGTCGCCAATACCTATGCAGTACAGCTATAAATGACTCGTCTAAAGTTTCAGAAAGGGAATGAATAGGAACATTGTTTCGTTTTATGTTTACTCGTCCTTTGGAATGAAACTAAAATTACACCTTGATTGGATTTGAATATCTCTCCATGAAACATGTTTTGATGGCTAACTGATTGAATGTCACGGGTTATCCCGCTAACTCCCGCTTTTCCCGCTAGATGGAAAGTAGATAAGCGTATGTCCCGCTAAAAAATAACTCGAATACAAAATCGTCAATGTTACCTTCTCCAAAAAAACACCAATAATAAACTCATCACATCTTCATTCGAAACTCTCCTCACGACGATTCCCTTGCCACATAGTTGGTAAAAATGTCAACATGTCAACCAGTCGTGGTCACTTCTTTCTGGTTGGGATTCATCCAGGAAATTGCCAGCGTTCGTTTGTTGAGCTGATTCTGCTGACGTTGGCGCACCAGTTCGAATCAATCACAATTGGGCCGCATTTCCTGCAACCAATTGTTAATCATAATGGAATCGAAAGAATCAGGATTCAACAAACTCCGTCTTATGTGGCCCCTGGTGAGAATTGCTGTTCATTTGGCGGAAAAAAGTCAATGTTAGGCTAAGAGTTGATGAGAAAAATTATTGTTCCATAATTACTCAACATTGTCAAAGGTTTGTTGGACGGGAATTTGACGATTCAAATGTTGGTCCATCTTTGAAGCAACAGGCCGTCCCTTTCTAACATCGAAGATGGAATACGTACTGATAAGTGTTGCTGCAATTCTGGTCAACAACTTCACTTCTGGAATATCTTCACAATATAGCACATACCTCAGAGTACATAGTAGATCCATGGCCAACGCCCAACTCCTCTGTCGCGTATTTCATTCTTCCCAGAACCCACGTCCTTTGCGTCTTGGTAACAAAGTCTGACGTAGCGACGGAAAACAAAGGCCACATTATGAAAAGTGCAGACAGCCCTTTTGCACAATTGCCTTCTCCGCATGCGAAGCTGTGTTTAGAAGAACTTGGCTCGCCCATAGCTTTTGGTATCTCGCCGAGGCAATTAGGTACGCTGGCAATAATTTCCTGAATCATTTCCTTGCCGACTATCATTGCTTTCTCATACTCTACAGTAGTTCGATAGTCCTGTGGTGAGCACAACCATGCGGCGCATCGAACGATTGTGCTATAATTGAGCAATCGTGATCCTCGGGATAGATTCCAAATATGGGCCGTCCAAAGTTCACTGTACTTGTCAATCTTACCCGGAAAATATTTTGATCCAGCAAGTTTCTCTTCTGGTATGGCGTCGATCCATCCTATAGGCTTATATCTCCAGTCACCCGAAGTTGCTTCTCCCCAATCCAGGTAGCCCTGCTCTATTGCTTTAGCTTTTTGCATCAGACTCAGGACATTTTCGAAGTCTTCAGTCGTTCGTTTTGCGCTGGTCATAAGCTTGTCACATTCGACACGAGCTCTTGCAACTTTTGCTTGAAGATGATTACATATAATCGGAAGATTTCCGCTAGCTTGATTTCCTACTGCAGTAAGGAGTTCATCCCACTCCATTGGCACGTCGGAAACTTTTCCATTGAGTAGACAGCTGAGGTTCTTTTATCAAGAATTAGCTGACTGTTCCAATCAACGATATTCCCTCGACTTTGGACATACCAAGTGTGATTTTACGGTCCAGACCAACTCCAAAGTTATTGAAGTCACCGGACCTCTTACGTCGCGCATTTTCAGCAGCGCTGTGGCACCGTTTACATGAGAGTTCCAGGAGTTCCACCCATGATTTTCCTTTACGAGGCTGTCTGTCATATTCTACTCAAAGTCAGCAGCCGTCTGGTCATGAAAAGCGGAAATATCGTGACCTCAAATAAACCAAGCAACAAGACTGCTGCGAGTGTAGTATCTTCAGCCACTTGTTTTGGATCGCCGATAGCATTAGTGATTTGACGCAATGCTTTCGAGTAAGCTTGCTCTGCTTTTGGTTTTAACATCCTTGCATTGGGTTGATTTCCAAAGGTAGCTAGCGCTACTGCAGATAATGAGTCTGATAAAATTGCTGAAGGTTGAAGTTTCATCAATGGTAGTAGAAACCATAGAAAGCCACATTTTATTGGTCCATGAGGAACCAAAACATAATTCGCAAGGAAGAAACAAATTGCGCGTTCTTCTAATGCCGCTGTTAAAGGCGGACACAGCGATTGTGTTCCATTATGTATTGCCTCTACCAATTTCTGGGTATCGGAGTAGGAATTCTGTCTTAGTCGCCCTTGTGCAGGAGGACTACGATAGTGGAAACGAGTTGTTTGAACTGCTGCCAGAGCTGTGGTCTTTGCAATTGCAAGAGATCTTTTGCGCTGCACAGAGTTTTCATTACGATGCATAACATCGAAAATTGGTCGATATCCTGGACATTCACGATTCAGTCTTCGGCAGTTACCACAGCCTGGTTTGTTCTCATCACACTGGTTTGCATTAGTATCTCTTGTATTTTTAACGTCAAATAATTCCTAACCTTTACACGACGAGATCTGCAGAGATAACATCCTCTTGATGGTCTACCTGTGTTCACCATCTTGTCGATTCTTCGTAGCTTTCAGGATGGATGTTGTACACGGAATCTTCATCTAATTCGACTGTCTAAAAAAATCCATCTCCTTCCGAACGACAAAGGCTTCATAATAACTTATGAATGACCGGTTCGCCATGTGATGATGCCGCAACATCTCAAGCTGATCTCCGTGCACAATGTTGATTCATGTCAAGTTTCAACATCGCGGCAACCATTAGGATCGGATATGATATAGCTATGGTGATCGGAATTGCCGATGACATTCTAAGGTCGCTTCGCTTGTCAATTGAAGTTGCTTGATGTCTCGCGGGTCATCCCCTAGGCTTTGAGACTACGGTTCCTGACAGTGTCACCCACCGCTGACGGTATTTCACTTGTGATTATCACCTTAACAAGGATATATTCTAATGTTGATATTTACAAAAAGCCCATGCTCGTGCTACTAAAAAGACTAAAGTATGTATTAGTGCGCCGAGTAACTTTAGTAAATACTAAAGTCCAATGAAGTTCATCCCAAATGGAAAAAATTTAAATGATCCAAATGTTTATCGGATGGGCTGATGGATACTTCCTTACCATGACATATTCTGAAGATAAACCAACCAATAACGACACAGCTCAAGCTTTATTGTTTTAATCCCGCAGAACTCAAGCTTGAAACTAGTATTTGCGAAGTTCGGCTCGGTCAAACATCAGCAAGTTTCATCAATCATGGTGCAGAAACCTCCGAGCGTCGCGAAACAACCTGAGTGTTTTGGTGCTTGCCCCATATCCAGTCTTTGCGGTCTCTGATTAATGATTGGAAGATTTTTCACCCGAGTGCGGGTTTGTCTTATGCATAGGTTGCTGTGCTGTTGTGATTATGGGGCTAGGGTGATGCTTATTGCTTTAACTGTGTTGGGTGGAGTTGTTCGATTGGTGACTCGTCGGATTTGTTGTTGGTTTCGATTTCGATCTTGTTTATTGGGTGCGGCTTGGTTTGTTTATCGGAAACTAGCTATGGCTCTAGCGAGGGCTCTAGTAGATGAGATCATTGCCTCAGGTAGAATCTGGAGGACTCTTTTTTTTGGGAACTGGAGAAGGGGAGAGGGGAGGGGGTCAGAGGTTTCTGAGATTTTCTTGGTGATGCGATTTTTGGTGGATTAATTAGATGTGGTGTGCTGGGGGCTTTAGCTGCTTTTCTGGGGGAGGGAGGGTTCAGATATAGGGTTCATATGTGTGTAGTATAGGTTTGGTATTTATATTGGGTTTCTTGAGACCAGAAAGAGCATCAGATTGAATTGATTGATTCTCTAGCTAAGCAGTTAAGCTGCGAGTATATATTCAAAAAACGAAGGAATAGGCTTAGGTATTCGGCCTTCGGAATTAAAGTGCTTTGAAATCAAAATATTGAAAGCAAACAAACAGTATACCAAAAAGGAAAGAATGAATTAAAAGTTGAGTTTTGTTTGCTCCTTATGTGCATCATGCAATATATATGCATATGCTGCCAAGATCCCAGGAGGTCAACAATTTATCAATCGAGTGGGGAAAAAAAAGCTGTACTATCAGAACAGGGCATTCTCGTGTGTCGTTGCGTTTGGTATATACTAGACATAGATTCTAGTATGATGTATTTGGTTAAAAATCAATACAAGATGCTGCTAACGCCTTCAACACCCACGTGATGCCGCACTCAGATAGGTCGAGGACCCGAGGTAGGTTCGATGACTAGAGTTATGGTTATCATGTGTTCCTGTTCGATAGCTGTGATATTTGTGGTTCGAGATGAGAAAGGGGAGGGGATGGGATGGGGAAGTAGCTGAAGAAGGGGAATGAGAGGGGATGGTGTACTAGATGGGGTACTAGATGGGGTACTAGATGAGGTACTAGATGGGAGAAGGGAAGTGGGAGATGATTTAACGAGATCAGTTAGGTAAATACTCGTGTACTGGTCGATTAGATAGATGATGTATGCTCACTAATACTTATATCCTCCATGTATTTGGGAAATGGGGGGGAGGGATGGGGAGGAGGAAGTGGAAGGGGAAGGGGAAGGGGAGGAGGATGGGGAGGAGGATGGGGAAGAGGATGGGGAAGAGGAATGAGGATAGAAGAAAAGGATATTAGGATATAGTGAATTAGATATTATATTGCACGAGAAGTGTCAGATGGATGTTCGCACCGGTGAGGGGTCGAGCATTTGATTACTAATCGACAAACGCACAGACCTCCGAAATCTAGAAGCTCTTCAGCGATAAGATGGTTACCGATGCGCGAAAGTAAACAAATAATTAAGTTCTACGATAGTCTCAAACTAAAATAGAGAAGACGACAATTACTGAGTATTTCAATTCATATTTATTATACACACATACACCGCGCAAACTGCAATCTACATCTGAAAATCAAACAAGAGCGAACCAATATTCTAATTCCTCATATTGCAAAATCGCTAGATTGCGAAAATATCACCTAACGAGAAACAGAATGGCGGAACAACAGAGGAAAATTGAACTTCAATCACCAGATGATCTTCAATATTTAGTGGCGAATGTGAAGAGGGCGGCGAGGGAAATGATTGATCGGGATTTACCGCCTATAGAGGGGGAAGATGCTATGAGGAGGTTGGTGGAGGAAATTGTGGGAGAGGTGTGTTAATATTTCTTTTTATGAGGTGGAGATATTTAAACATTATGGATTATCGTATGATTGGGTTGATGAATTTCCAAAAAAAAGAAAAGGAAGAAAGGCAATAAGATCTATAAAAAAAACTAAACTAACCAAAACCTCAAAATCAGTACATTCAAAAAACCTTCCTATCCGCCTCCCCATCCATCTCCATAAACGGCATGTCCCCCTCACAAAAACTCCTCGATTCGCATCTCCATCCAGAAATAAACGAAGATATTATTGAAGAACGCGAAGAACATGAGCCATTTGACGGACAGCTTTGGGAAAAGGCAAAAGCGCTCGCGATTCGAGAGGAGGAATTGGTGGAGCAGATTGCGGCGCTGAGGAGGAATGTTCCGGGGGTGGTGGTGAAGAGGGAGAATTCGTGGAGGAAGGTGCTTGAGGAGGAGGAGAGTGTTATTGAGGGGTGGAGAGGGAGGCTTGACTGGAGGAGGATGAGAGGGTTTTTAGGGAGGGGAGGGGATGGG
>NW_001820816.1:213261-214792 GCF_000146945.2 Sclerotinia sclerotiorum 1980 UF-70 | reverse complement strand
AAATTTTCTTTTAAGGGGGACCGGGGGAAGGAGGATGGATTTACAATTTTATGGTGCTTGTTGGTCGGGCGACGCGGGTGGGGCATGATTTTTTATTTGAAAAGATGGGAGAGAGAAAAAGAGGCCGTTTAGGTGTGGTTTATTCATGGTTCCTGGAATATTATACCCCGGATTTTGACTAGTGTTTATGACGAAAATCGATGGTAGACAAGATAATTGCTATTTTGTTTCTATAATAATTACTCATATTGCATCTGCTGTTGTGGTATCATTTTCTGAGCTCCCGTTCGGACATCTTTTCCCCTCCTGTCTGTTCAGCTTCAAGAGAAACTCCCCCTTCATCACCATCTTCACTCTCGTTTCCACTTTTTTCATTCTCATCATGTTCCTCATCATGTTCCTCATCATGTTTCTCATCATGACCCTCATCCCCCTCCTCACCCTCACCCTCACCATCCCTCCCCTTCGTCCTCAACTTCGCCTCCTTCCTCTTCGGAATAACCTTCAAGAACGCCTCCCCCCAATCCCCCGTCTCTAACCACCGTATCATGATCTCCATGACGTGATTCACCGTCAACACAGTCCGACTTTGCATCGTCATGTATTCTCCAATGGGTAATTTGGCGGTTGCGACGCCGGCGTCGCAGGCTCGCTTGTAGCAGAGTCCTTTGTGTCGATTTTTGTCGACGATTCCGCCGATTATGTAGGTTGTGTTTGGGGTGAGGGTGGTCAGGGTGTTTGGGGAGTCGGAGGTGAGGTAGATTATGGAGGGGGGTGGGTTTGTTGAGGTGGTAGGGTTAGGTTCTGATGGCTCGGGGACTTGCGATGTTTCTGAGACTGCTGGGATGGAGGTAGTTTCTGGGGCTACAGAGGTTGCGGCAACCGATTCTGATGGTTCTAAATCTTCCTCGATTTCTGGCTGTGTGGATTCTCTTGATTCTCCTTTTGACCCTTCCAGATTCTTTGGTCCTTTCACCGGCTTTTTATACTCCTCAAATCCATTCTTCGTAGCCAAAGCCCCAAACAACTTTCCACCTTCAGGTCCCTTCATAATCCCATCCATAACCCCCGCCGCCTCCAACCATCCCTCCTCCATAAACTCCACTCCCTTCCAACTATTAAAATTCCCAGCCAACACCCCCTCAAACCTCTCCTTCATCTTACCTCCCCACCCCGCTATCCCCATATGTCCTCTATAAACCGCAGTCCGATTATCACTATAGCACCTTGTTACTTGCGCTGTCAATGATATGATTTCTTTTTCCATCATATAAGATTCAAAATCACAATCGATGAGAAAAGCGACGGGAACTTGGATAGGACGTCGTGATGAAGGAGGTGGAGGAGGAGGTAGGAGTCCTGATGCAGAATGAGCAGCGGCTTTGCCGCCCTCTCGCCTCTCTCTCTTCCGTTTGATGCGTCGGCACTCTCAAACTCGCGAGAGATTCTGCTGTTTGAGTCCCATTCTTCTTGTTTTCTGACGTTTCTAGAGACTACCGAGCGATGTGCAGTGGGAATGGGTTGGTTGCAT
>NW_001820816.1:211929-212728 GCF_000146945.2 Sclerotinia sclerotiorum 1980 UF-70 | reverse complement strand
GTGCTCGATTCGGTAGTGTGTACTCGCGAACCGCGTAGCCTCGGGGGGATCTTGGGTAGTTGTTGGGGTACTCAACGATGGGCATTGTTATGTCGTTGGAGGGGGAATTGAGGGGGATCACATCTCCAGAAGCTGATGCATTGTCGGTAGATCCAACTCTGCGGATTTTAGAGGGTCGTTCGTCGATGTCGGACATTTTTATTGAGGATTAGATGGATTGGTATGAGGAGCTTCATTTTCGTATTCATGAGAATAAATTGATTTTCTTTCACCGCTTTGGCAAAACGCGTGAATTTTGATTAGCGTGGCGCCCGTCGCGTCTCCCCTGCTCACTCACTTTGAAATTGACGGGGGATCTACTTGGTTTTCTACATCAATGATTAGAGCTCTTTTTTCTTGAATTCGAGAGATTGCGGTGGTTTTTTTTTGAGAACTTATTCTTCAGTATTTCAGTAAACCTATTAAGATGTCTTCTCGTCCTGAGCTTAAGGTACGCCACCTTTTCGTGCATCTTTTTGGTACTAAGGTTCTTTACTGATAGTTTGCTTTAGGTGGATGATGAGCTTGGATTTATAAAGTTTTTCAAGAGCTTACCTCAAAGAGATGGAGAAACTATAAGAGTCTTCGATCGAGGAGACTATTATACTGCTCATGGAGATGATGCTTCGTTCATCGCCCGCACTGTATGTATCTTTGCAAATGAAAGTATCATACATCTAACATTCCAGGTCTATAAAACCACTTCGGTACTACGAGATTTAGGCAGTAACTCTACAAAGATCCCTTCAGTTACCATGAC